>NW_026871367.1:0-224675 GCF_028564815.1 Eubalaena glacialis | reverse complement strand
TGAGGCGTGAGGTCTATGCTACAATGTGGAAAAGCTCGGTGTTACGGCTGTCTTACTCCCTCTCTCGGTACCATACCCTGTGCTCAGCCGTGTGGGAATGCTGAGTGGGAGAGACTGCCTCTCTGCCCGACTCTGAAGGCTTCTTCCCTTTAGGGCAATTCCGTTTGTGTCTTACTTCGTGGAGGAGGAATGAGGGCGCCCAGAGACATGCTGACGTGAAATAACTAACGACAGAGGATCTGCGGGAGCCGGTTTCTCGGTGGAAGGAGCCAAAAAGCCAGCATTCCTAAGGTCTCTTTGAGAGCTGCCAGACACTCAGCCGTCAGAGGCCTAAGAATTGGCCATTGTGACGGCATGGCAACACTTGGAATCCTAGGTCACAGTGGAAGTGCGACGCGCAAGCTGGATGGAAGAAGCTTCCAAGCACAGTGTTCTTTCATGTACCAAAGAGAACGCAAGTGTCTGAGGCTGGTGGCATTGTGGCTGGAGAGCGCTGGCATCGTCGCGGGCCTGTCGGCTACTTTCCTGTTTCCGACCCTCTCAGGAAACTCTTCCCCAAAGGCGTTGGGACCGGCTGAGAGAGAACAGCTGCGAAGTGGATGCACAGAACACTCACCTAGATACCAGCCCAGGGTCCCAGGCATCCATCTTTCTCTGGAGGGTACGTACCCCACCCAGGGATTCAAGCAGGGAGTTTGCCTGGTACAACTTACACAGGAAACTGGGATGAGACGTAGGGCTACTCTACTTGTGCTCACGCTACGTGGCCTGGAGGAGTTATCACGCAGCAGAATTCAACCCCCTTCCTCTACACGTGTGTACCCCAAGGAAGCGCTGGGCAGTGGGTGTTCTCAGGCCAAGAGCAGTCCTTGTTGTGGGCTGCACCTGCTCTGCGGTTCAAAGGTTCTCTGACTCTGCTCCTTTGGAAGACTTTCAGAGCTGACGCTATCCCTGGGCTGCCGAAGCAAAGAGGCATAGAGGCCTTTCCCCCTGAAGGCATGGGCTTGTTTCCCATGGAGAAAGTGTACCTGGCACCTCCGGGGCTGGAGGCCTGTACGTTGACACCGTTTGTTCTGCCCCCGGAAAACACAAGTAGGTGTACTCGCTTTGGGCTCCCTGGTGAAAGAGTTTGCAGTCGCCGGCGCTCTGAGTAGCTTTCCTCAAGTTTGACTCCGAGCTAGGTCAACTCGGCCTTCGGAGGCTAGATGGGAGCAAACGTGTTAAGCTTGTGGGGAAAGCCTTTGACCAATGGCCACTAGGCTGGCGCTTGAGGCGAGGGTTAGGCAGGAGCTTTCCCACACAGGGTTTTTCTCTTGTGATAAGCTGTCCCTTTGGGCTGAAGCCGGCGGCGTGTCTGTACCACAGCCTGGGAAGCAGGGCCTGAGGGGAGTCTGCCAGCTGACTGGCCTCCATGATAGGCAGCTGAGAAATGGGGCAAGACTTATGGAACCCGCTTACAACGAAATGTTTCTTTTCAGAATTGGCGAATTTGCTACCCCCCGTCAGCAGCTCCTCGCCTTCAGAGTGCTGTCCCTGTGTAGACGAGGGAAAGCCACCACCGTCTCCACCTTTTCAACGGCTCTTTCCCCAGTCGGTTTCTCCGTGAAAGAGCCAGAAGGGCTGATCTCAACCAATCGACCTGCACAGCGTGGGTCCTTGGGGCGGGGCACTCCTGAGCCAATGTGCCACCTCAGGAATGAAAGCAAAGTTTCCCTGCCACAGGAAAGCACACTGAAGCCTGGCGTCTTCTCTCTGAAATCGAAGTGGCCTTGAGGCGTGAGGTCTATGCTACAATGTGGAAAAGCTCGGTGTTACGGCTGTCTTACTCCCTCTCTCGGTACCATACCCTGTGCTCAGCCGTGTGGGAATGCTGAGTGGGAGAGACTGCCTCTCTGCCCGACTCTGAAGGCTTCTTCCCTTTAGGGCAATTCCGTTTGTGTCTTACTTCGTGGAGGAGGAATGAGGGCGCCCAGAGACATGCTGACGTGAAATAACTAACGACAGAGGATCTGCGGGAGCCGGTTTCTCGGTGGAAGGAGCCAAAAAGCCAGCATTCCTAAGGTCTCTTTGAGAGCTGCCAGACACTCAGCCGTCAGAGGCCTAAGAATTGGCCATTGTGACGGCATGGCAACACTTGGAATCCTAGGTCACAGTGGAAGTGCGACGCGCAAGCTGGATGGAAGAAGCTTCCAAGCACAGTGTTCTTTCATGTACCAAAGAGAACGCAAGTGTCTGAGGCTGGTGGCATTGTGGCTGGAGAGCGCTGGCATCGTCGCGGGCCTGTCGGCTACTTTCCTGTTTCCGACCCTCTCAGGAAACTCTTCCCCAAAGGCGTTGGGACCGGCTGAGAGAGAACAGCTGCGAAGTGGATGCACAGAACACTCACCTAGATACCAGCCCAGGGTCCCAGGCATCCATCTTTCTCTGGAGGGTACGTACCCCACCCAGGGATTCAAGCAGGGAGTTTGCCTGGTACAACTTACACAGGAAACTGGGATGAGACGTAGGGCTACTCTACTTGTGCTCACGCTACGTGGCCTGGAGGAGTTATCACGCAGCAGAATTCAACCCCCTTCCTCTACACGTGTGTACCCCAAGGAAGCGCTGGGCAGTGGGTGTTCTCAGGCCAAGAGCAGTCCTTGTTGTGGGCTGCACCTGCTCTGCGGTTCAAAGGTTCTCTGACTCTGCTCCTTTGGAAGACTTTCAGAGCTGACGCTATCCCTGGGCTGCCGAAGCAAAGAGGCATAGAGGCCTTTCCCCCTGAAGGCATGGGCTTGTTTCCCATGGAGAAAGTGTACCTGGCACCTCCGGGGCTGGAGGCGTGTACGTTGACACCGTTTGTTCTGCCCCCGGAAAACACAAGTAGGTGTACTCGCTTTGGGCTCCCTGGTGAAAGAGTTTGCAGTCGCCGGCGCTCTGAGTAGCTTTCCTCAAGTTTGACTCCGAGCTAGGTCAACTCGGCCTTCGGAGGCTAGATGGGAGCAAACGTGTTAAGCTTGTGGGGAAAGCCTTTGACCAATGGCCACTAGGCTGGCGCTTGAGGCGAGGGTTAGGCAGGAGCTTTCCCACACAGGGTTTTTCTCTTGTGATAAGCTGTCCCTTTGGGCTGAAGCCGGCGGCGTGTCTGTACCACAGCCTGGGAAGCAGGGCCTGAGGGGAGTCTGCCAGCTGACTGGCCTCCATGATAGGCAGCTGAGAAATGGGGCAAGACTTATGGAACCCGCTTACAACGAAATGTTTCTTTTCAGAATTGGCGAATTTGCTACCCCCCGTCAGCAGCTCCTCGCCTTCAGAGTGCTGTCCCTGTGTAGACGAGGGAAAGCCACCACCGTCTCCACCTTTTCAACGGCTCTTTCCCCAGTCGGTTTCTCCGTGAAAGAGCCAGAAGGGCTGATCTCAACCAATCGACCTGCACAGCGTGGGTCCTTGGGGCGGGGCACTCCTGAGCCAATGTGCCACCTCAGGAATGAAAGCAAAGTTTCCCTGCCACAGGAAAGCACACTGAAGCCTGGCGTCTTCTCTCTGAAATCGAAGTGGCCTTGAGGCGTGAGGTCTATGCTACAATGTGGAAAAGCTCGGTGTTACGGCTGTCTTACTCCCTCTCTCGGTACCATACCCTGTGCTCAGCCGTGTGGGAATGCTGAGTGGGAGAGACTGCCTCTCTGCCCGACTCTGAAGGCTTCTTCCCTTTAGGGCAATTCCGTTTGTGTCTTACTTCGTGGAGGAGGAATGAGGGCGCCCAGAGACATGCTGACGTGAAATAACTAACGACAGAGGATCTGCGGGAGCCGGTTTCTCGGTGGAAGGAGCCAAAAAGCCAGCATTCCTAAGGTCTCTTTGAGAGCTGCCAGACACTCAGCCGTCAGAGGCCTAAGAATTGGCCATTGTGACGGCATGGCAACACTTGGAATCCTAGGTCACAGTGGAAGTGCGACGCGCAAGCTGGATGGAAGAAGCTTCCAAGCACAGTGTTCTTTCATGTACCAAAGAGAACGCAAGTGTCTGAGGCTGGTGGCATTGTGGCTGGAGAGCGCTGGCATCGTCGCGGGCCTGTCGGCTACTTTCCTGTTTCCGACCCTCTCAGGAAACTCTTCCCCAAAGGCGTTGGGACCGGCTGAGAGAGAACAGCTGCGAAGTGGATGCACAGAACACTCACCTAGATACCAGCCCAGGGTCCCAGGCATCCATCTTTCTCTGGAGGGTACGTACCCCACCCAGGGATTCAAGCAGGGAGTTTGCCTGGTACAACTTACACAGGAAACTGGGATGAGACGTAGGGCTACTCTACCTGTGCTCACGCTACGTGGCCTGCAGGAGTTATCACGCAGCAGAATTCAACCCCCTTCCTCTACACGTGTGTACCCCAAGGAAGCGCTGGGCAGTGGGTGTTCTCAGGCCAAGAGCAGTCCTTGTTGTGGGCTGCACCTGCTCTGCGGTTCAAAGGTTCTCTGACTCTGCTCCTTTGGAAGACTTTCAGAGCTGACGCTATCCCTGGGCTGCCGAAGCAAAGAGGCATAGAGGCCTTTCCCCCTGAAGGCATGGGCTTGTTTCCCATGGAGAAAGTGTACCTGGCACCTCCGGGGCTGGAGGCCTGTACGTTGACACCGTTTGTTCTGCCCCCGGAAAACACAAGTAGGTGTACTCGCTTTGGGCTCCCTGGTGAAAGAGTTTGCAGTCGCCGGCGCTCTGAGTAGCTTTCCTCAAGTTTGACTCCGAGCTAGGTCAACTCGGCCTTCGGAGGCTAGATGGGAGCAAACGTGTTAAGCTTGTGGGGAAAGCCTTTGACCAATGGCCACTAGGCTGGCGCTTGAGGCGAGGGTTAGGCAGGAGCTTTCCCACACAGGGTTTTTCTCTTGTGATAAGCTGTCCCTTTGGGCTGAAGCCGGCGGCGTGTCTGTACCACAGCCTGGGAAGCAGGGCCTGAGGGGAGTCTGCCAGCTGACTGGCCTCCATGATAGGCAGCTGAGAAATGGGGCAAGACTTATGGAACCCGCTTACAACGAAATGTTTCTTTTCAGAATTGGCGAATTTGCTACCCCCCGTCAGCAGCTCCTCGCCTTCAGAGTGCTGTCCCTGTGTAGACGAGGGAAAGCCACCACCGTCTCCACCTTTTCAACGGCTCTTTCCCCAGTCGGTTTCTCCGTGAAAGAGCCAGAAGGGCTGATCTCAACCAATCGACCTGCACAGCGTGGGTCCTTGGGGCGGGGCACTCCTGAGCCAATGTGCCACCTCAGGAATGAAAGCAAAGTTTCCCTGCCACAGGAAAGCACACTGAAGCCTGGCGTCTTCTCTCTGAAATCGAAGTGGCCTTGAGGCGTGAGGTCTATGCTACAATGTGGAAAAGCTCGGTGTTACGGCTGTCTTACTCCCTCTCTCGGTACCATACCCTGTGCTCAGCCGTGTGGGAATGCTGAGTGGGAGAGACTGCCTCTCTGCCCGACTCTGAAGGCTTCTTCCCTTTAGGGCAATTCCGTTTGTGTCTTACTTCGTGGAGGAGGAATGAGGGCGCCCAGAGACATGCTGACGTGAAATAACTAACGACAGAGGATCTGCGGGAGCCGGTTTCTCGGTGGAAGGAGCCAAAAAGCCAGCATTCCTAAGGTCTCTTTGAGAGCTGCCAGACACTCAGCCGTCAGAGGCCTAAGAATTGGCCATTGTGACGGCATGGCAACACTTGGAATCCTAGGTCACAGTGGAAGTGCGACGCGCAAGCTGGATGGAAGAAGCTTCCAAGCACAGTGTTCTTTCATGTACCAAAGAGAACGCAAGTGTCTGAGGCTGGTGGCATTGTGGCTGGAGAGCGCTGGCATCGTCGCGGGCCTGTCGGCTACTTTCCTGTTTCCGACCCTCTCAGGAAACTCTTCCCCAAAGGCGTTGGGACCGGCTGAGAGAGAACAGCTGCGAAGTGGATGCACAGAACACTCACCTAGATACCAGCCCAGGGTCCCAGGCATCCATCTTTCTCTGGAGGGTACGTACCCCACCCAGGGATTCAAGCAGGGAGTTTGCCTGGTACAACTTACACAGGAAACTGGGATGAGACGTAGGGCTACTCTACTTGTGCTCACGCTACGTGGCCTGGAGGAGTTATCACGCAGCAGAATTCAACCCCCTTCCTCTACACGTGTGTACCCCAAGGAAGCGCTGGGCAGTGGGTGTTCTCAGGCCAAGAGCAGTCCTTGTTGTGGGCTGCACCTGCTCTGCGGTTCAAAGGTTCTCTGACTCTGCTCCTTTGGAAGACTTTCAGAGCTGACGCTATCCCTGGGCTGCCGAAGCAAAGAGGCATAGAGGCCTTTCCCCCTGAAGGCATGGGCTTGTTTCCCATGGAGAAAGTGTACCTGGCACCTCCGGGGCTGGAGGCCTGTACGTTGACACCGTTTGTTCTGCCCCCGGAAAACACAAGTAGGTGTACTCGCTTTGGGCTCCCTGGTGAAAGAGTTTGCAGTCGCCGGCGCTCTGAGTAGCTTTCCTCAAGTTTGACTCCGAGCTAGGTCAACTCGGCCTTCGGAGGCTAGATGGGAGCAAACGTGTTAAGCTTGTGGGGAAAGCCTTTGACCAATGGCCACTAGGCTGGCGCTTGAGGCGAGGGTTAGGCAGGAGCTTTCCCACACAGGGTTTTTCTCTTGTGATAAGCTGTCCCTTTGGGCTGAAGCCGGCGGCGTGTCTGTACCACAGCCTGGGAAGCAGGGCCTGAGGGGAGTCTGCCAGCTGACTGGCCTCCATGATAGGCAGCTGAGAAATGGGGCAAGACTTATGGAACCCGCTTACAACGAAATGTTTCTTTTCAGAATTGGCGAATTTGCTACCCCCCGTCAGCAGCTCCTCGCCTTCAGAGTGCTGTCCCTGTGTAGACGAGGGAAAGCCACCACCGTCTCCACCTTTTCAACGGCTCTTTCCCCAGTCGGTTTCTCCGTGAAAGAGCCAGAAGGGCTGATCTCAACCAATCGACCTGCACAGCGTGGGTCCTTGGGGCGGGGCACTCCTGAGCCAATGTGCCACCTCAGGAATGAAAGCAAAGTTTCCCTGCCACAGGAAAGCACACTGAAGCCTGGCGTCTTCTCTCTGAAATCGAAGTGGCCTTGAGGCGTGAGGTCTATGCTACAATGTGGAAAAGCTCGGTGTTACGGCTGTCTTACTCCCTCTCTCGGTACCATACCCTGTGCTCAGCCGTGTGGGAATGCTGAGTGGGAGAGACTGCCTCTCTGCCCGACTCTGAAGGCTTCTTCCCTTTAGGGCAATTCCGTTTGTGTCTTACTTCGTGGAGGAGGAATGAGGGCGCCCAGAGACATGCTGACGTGAAATAACTAACGACAGAGGATCTGCGGGAGCCGGTTTCTCGGTGGAAGGAGCCAAAAAGCCAGCATTCCTAAGGTCTCTTTGAGAGCTGCCAGACACTCAGCCGTCAGAGGCCTAAGAATTGGCCATTGTGACGGCATGGCAACACTTGGAATCCTAGGTCACAGTGGAAGTGCGACGCGCAAGCTGGATGGAAGAAGCTTCCAAGCACAGTGTTCTTTCATGTACCAAAGAGAACGCAAGTGTCTGAGGCTGGTGGCATTGTGGCTGGAGAGCGCTGGCATCGTCGCGGGCCTGTCGGCTACTTTCCTGTTTCCGACCCTCTCAGGAAACTCTTCCCCAAAGGCGTTGGGACCGGCTGAGAGAGAACAGCTGCGAAGTGGATGCACAGAACACTCACCTAGATACCAGCCCAGGGTCCCAGGCATCCATCTTTCTCTGGAGGGTACGTACCCCACCCAGGGATTCAAGCAGGGAGTTTGCCTGGTACAACTTACACAGGAAACTGGGATGAGACGTAGGGCTACTCTACTTGTGCTCACGCTACGTGGCCTGGAGGAGTTATCACGCAGCAGAATTCAACCCCCTTCCTCTACACGTGTGTACCCCAAGGAAGCGCTGGGCAGTGGGTGTTCTCAGGCCAAGAGCAGTCCTTGTTGTGGGCTGCACCTGCTCTGCGGTTCAAAGGTTCTCTGACTCTGCTCCTTTGGAAGACTTTCAGAGCTGACGCTATCCCTGGGCTGCCGAAGCAAAGAGGCATAGAGGCCTTTCCCCCTGAAGGCATGGGCTTGTTTCCCATGGAGAAAGTGTACCTGGCACCTCCGGGGCTGGAGGCGTGTACGTTGACACCGTTTGTTCTGCCCCCGGAAAACACAAGTAGGTGTACTCGCTTTGGGCTCCCTGGTGAAAGAGTTTGCAGTCGCCGGCGCTCTGAGTAGCTTTCCTCAAGTTTGACTCCGAGCTAGGTCAACTCGGCCTTCGGAGGCTAGATGGGAGCAAACGTGTTAAGCTTGTGGGGAAAGCCTTTGACCAATGGCCACTAGGCTGGCGCTTGAGGCGAGGGTTAGGCAGGAGCTTTCCCACACAGGGTTTTTCTCTTGTGATAAGCTGTCCCTTTGGGCTGAAGCCGGCGGCGTGTCTGTACCACAGCCTGGGAAGCAGGGCCTGAGGGGAGTCTGCCAGCTGACTGGCCTCCATGATAGGCAGCTGAGAAATGGGGCAAGACTTATGGAACCCGCTTACAACGAAATGTTTCTTTTCAGAATTGGCGAATTTGCTACCCCCCGTCAGCAGCTCCTCGCCTTCAGAGTGCTGTCCCTGTGTAGACGAGGGAAAGCCACCACCGTCTCCACCTTTTCAACGGCTCTTTCCCCAGTCGGTTTCTCCGTGAAAGAGCCAGAAGGGCTGATCTCAACCAATCGACCTGCACAGCGTGGGTCCTTGGGGCGGGGCACTCCTGAGCCAATGTGCCACCTCAGGAATGAAAGCAAAGTTTCCCTGCCACAGGAAAGCACACTGAAGCCTGGCGTCTTCTCTCTGAAATCGAAGTGGCCTTGAGGCGTGAGGTCTATGCTACAATGTGGAAAAGCTCGGTGTTACGGCTGTCTTACTCCCTCTCTCGGTACCATACCCTGTGCTCAGCCGTGTGGGAATGCTGAGTGGGAGAGACTGCCTCTCTGCCCGACTCTGAAGGCTTCTTCCCTTTAGGGCAATTCCGTTTGTGTCTTACTTCGTGGAGGAGGAATGAGGGCGCCCAGAGACATGCTGACGTGAAATAACTAACGACAGAGGATCTGCGGGAGCCGGTTTCTCGGTGGAAGGAGCCACAAAGCCAGCATTCCTAAGGTCTCTTTGAGAGCTGCCAGACACTCAGCCGTCAGAGGCCTAAGAATTGGCCATTGTGACGGCATGGCAACACTTGGAATCCTAGGTCACAGTGGAAGTGCGACGCGCAAGCTGGATGGAAGAAGCTTCCAAGCACAGTGTTCTTTCATGTACCAAAGAGAACGCAAGTGTCTGAGGCTGGTGGCATTGTGGCTGGAGAGCGCTGGCATCGTCGCGGGCCTGTCGGCTACTTTCCTGTTTCCGACCCTCTCAGGAAACTCTTCCCCAAAGGCGTTGGGACCGGCTGAGAGAGAACAGCTGCGAAGTGGATGCACAGAACACTCACCTAGATACCAGCCCAGGGTCCCAGGCATCCATCTTTCTCTGGAGGGTACGTACCCCACCCAGGGATTCAAGCAGGGAGTTTGCCTGGTACAACTTACACAGGAAACTGGGATGAGACGTAGGGCTACTCTACTTGTGCTCACGCTACGTGGCCTGGAGGAGTTATCACGCAGCAGAATTCAACCCCCTTCCTCTACACGTGTGTACCCCAAGGAAGCGCTGGGCAGTGGGTGTTCTCAGGCCAAGAGCAGTCCTTGTTGTGGGCTGCACCTGCTCTGCGGTTCAAAGGTTCTCTGACTCTGCTCCTTTGGAAGACTTTCAGAGCTGACGCTATCCCTGGGCTGCCGAAGCAAAGAGGCATAGAGGCCTTTCCCCCTGAAGGCATGGGCTTGTTTCCCATGGAGAAAGTGTACCTGGCACCTCCGGGGCTGGAGGCGTGTACGTTGACACCGTTTGTTCTGCCCCCGGAAAACACAAGTAGGTGTACTCGCTTTGGGCTCCCTGGTGAAAGAGTTTGCAGTCGCCGGCGCTCTGAGTAGCTTTCCTCAAGTTTGACTCCGAGCTAGGTCAACTCGGCCTTCGGAGGCTAGATGGGAGCAAACGTGTTAAGCTTGTGGGGAAAGCCTTTGACCAATGGCCACTAGGCTGGCGCTTGAGGCGAGGGTTAGGCAGGAGCTTTCCCACACAGGGTTTTTCTCTTGTGATAAGCTGTCCCTTTGGGCTGAAGCCGGCGGCGTGTCTGTACCACAGCCTGGGAAGCAGGGCCTGAGGGGAGTCTGCCAGCTGACTGGCCTCCATGATAGGCAGCTGAGAAATGGGGCAAGACTTATGGAACCCGCTTACAACGAAATGTTTCTTTTCAGAATTGGCGAATTTGCTACCCCCCGTCAGCAGCTCCTCGCCTTCAGAGTGCTGTCCCTGTGTAGACGAGGGAAAGCCACCACCGTCTCCACCTTTTCAACGGCTCTTTCCCCAGTCGGTTTCTCCGTGAAAGAGCCAGAAGGGCTGATCTCAACCAATCGACCTGCACAGCGTGGGTCCTTGGGGCGGGGCACTCCTGAGCCAATGTGCCACCTCAGGAATGAAAGCAAAGTTTCCCTGCCACAGGAAAGCACACTGAAGCCTGGCGTCTTCTCTCTGAAATCGAAGTGGCCTTGAGGCGTGAGGTCTATGCTACAATGTGGAAAAGCTCGGTGTTACGGCTGTCTTACTCCCTCTCTCGGTACCATACCCTGTGCTCAGCCGTGTGGGAATGCTGAGTGGGAGAGACTGCCTCTCTGCCCGACTCTGAAGGCTTCTTCCCTTTAGGGCAATTCCGTTTGTGTCTTACTTCGTGGAGGAGGAATGAGGGCGCCCAGAGACATGCTGACGTGAAATAACTAACGACAGAGGATCTGCGGGAGCCGGTTTCTCGGTGGAAGGAGCCAAAAAGCCAGCATTCCTAAGGTCTCTTTGAGAGCTGCCAGACACTCAGCCGTCAGAGGCCTAAGAATTGGCCATTGTGACGGCATGGCAACACTTGGAATCCTAGGTCACAGTGGAAGTGCGACGCGCAAGCTGGATGGAAGAAGCTTCCAAGCACAGTGTTCTTTCATGTACCAAAGAGAACGCAAGTGTCTGAGGCTGGTGGCATTGTGGCTGGAGAGCGCTGGCATCGTCGCGGGCCTGTCGGCTACTTTCCTGTTTCCGACCCTCTCAGGAAACTCTTCCCCAAAGGCGTTGGGACCGGCTGAGAGAGAACAGCTGCGAAGTGGATGCACAGAACACTCACCTAGATACCAGCCCAGGGTCCCAGGCATCCATCTTTCTCTGGAGGGTACGTACCCCACCCAGGGATTCAAGCAGGGAGTTTGCCTGGTACAACTTACACAGGAAACTGGGATGAGACGTAGGGCTACTCTACTTGTGCTCACGCTACGTGGCCTGGAGGAGTTATCACGCAGCAGAATTCAACCCCCTTCCTCTACACGTGTGTACCCCAAGGAAGCGCTGGGCAGTGGGTGTTCTCAGGCCAAGAGCAGTCCTTGTTGTGGGCTGCACCTGCTCTGCGGTTCAAAGGTTCTCTGACTCTGCTCCTTTGGAAGACTTTCAGAGCTGACGCTATCCCTGGGCTGCCGAAGCAAAGAGGCATAGAGGCCTTTCCCCCTGAAGGCATGGGCTTGTTTCCCATGGAGAAAGTGTACCTGGCACCTCCGGGGCTGGAGGCGTGTACGTTGACACCGTTTGTTCTGCCCCCGGAAAACACAAGTAGGTGTACTCGCTTTGGGCTCCCTGGTGAAAGAGTTTGCAGTCGCCGGCGCTCTGAGTAGCTTTCCTCAAGTTTGACTCCGAGCTAGGTCAACTCGGCCTTCGGAGGCTAGATGGGAGCAAACGTGTTAAGCTTGTGGGGAAAGCCTTTGACCAATGGCCACTAGGCTGGCGCTTGAGGCGAGGGTTAGGCAGGAGCTTTCCCACACAGGGTTTTTCTCTTGTGATAAGCTGTCCCTTTGGGCTGAAGCCGGCGGCGTGTCTGTACCACAGCCTGGGAAGCAGGGCCTGAGGGGAGTCTGCCAGCTGACTGGCCTCCATGATAGGCAGCTGAGAAATGGGGCAAGACTTATGGAACCCGCTTACAACGAAATGTTTCTTTTCAGAATTGGCGAATTTGCTACCCCCCGTCAGCAGCTCCTCGCCTTCAGAGTGCTGTCCCTGTGTAGACGAGGGAAAGCCACCACCGTCTCCACCTTTTCAACGGCTCTTTCCCCAGTCGGTTTCTCCGTGAAAGAGCCAGAAGGGCTGATCTCAACCAATCGACCTGCACAGCGTGGGTCCTTGGGGCGGGGCACTCCTGAGCCAATGTGCCACCTCAGGAATGAAAGCAAAGTTTCCCTGCCACAGGAAAGCACACTGAAGCCTGGCGTCTTCTCTCTGAAATCGAAGTGGCCTTGAGGCGTGAGGTCTATGCTACAATGTGGAAAAGCTCGGTGTTACGGCTGTCTTACTCCCTCTCTCGGTACCATACCCTGTGCTCAGCCGTGTGGGAATGCTGAGTGGGAGAGACTGCCTCTCTGCCCGACTCTGAAGGCTTCTTCCCTTTAGGGCAATTCCGTTTGTGTCTTACTTCGTGGAGGAGGAATGAGGGCGCCCAGAGACATGCTGACGTGAAATAACTAACGACAGAGGATCTGCGGGAGCCGGTTTCTCGGTGGAAGGAGCCAAAAAGCCAGCATTCCTAAGGTCTCTTTGAGAGCTGCCAGACACTCAGCCGTCAGAGGCCTAAGAATTGGCCATTGTGACGGCATGGCAACACTTGGAATCCTAGGTCACAGTGGAAGTGCGACGCGCAAGCTGGATGGAAGAAGCTTCCAAGCACAGTGTTCTTTCATGTACCAAAGAGAACGCAAGTGTCTGAGGCTGGTGGCATTGTGGCTGGAGAGCGCTGGCATCGTCGCGGGCCTGTCGGCTACTTTCCTGTTTCCGACCCTCTCAGGAAACTCTTCCCCAAAGGCGTTGGGACCGGCTGAGAGAGAACAGCTGCGAAGTGGATGCACAGAACACTCACCTAGATACCAGCCCAGGGTCCCAGGCATCCATCTTTCTCTGGAGGGTACGTACCCCACCCAGGGATTCAAGCAGGGAGTTTGCCTGGTACAACTTACACAGGAAACTGGGATGAGACGTAGGGCTACTCTACTTGTGCTCACGCTACGTGGCCTGGAGGAGTTATCACGCAGCAGAATTCAACCCCCTTCCTCTACACGTGTGTACCCCAAGGAAGCGCTGGGCAGTGGGTGTTCTCAGGCCAAGAGCAGTCCTTGTTGTGGGCTGCACCTGCTCTGCGGTTCAAAGGTTCTCTGACTCTGCTCCTTTGGAAGACTTTCAGAGCTGACGCTATCCCTGGGCTGCCGAAGCAAAGAGGCATAGAGGCCTTTCCCCCTGAAGGCATGGGCTTGTTTCCCATGGAGAAAGTGTACCTGGCACCTCCGGGGCTGGAGGCCTGTACGTTGACACCGTTTGTTCTGCCCCCGGAAAACACAAGTAGGTGTACTCGCTTTGGGCTCCCTGGTGAAAGAGTTTGCAGTCGCCGGCGCTCTGAGTAGCTTTCCTCAAGTTTGACTCCGAGCTAGGTCAACTCGGCCTTCGGAGGCTAGATGGGAGCAAACGTGTTAAGCTTGTGGGGAAAGCCTTTGACCAATGGCCACTAGGCTGGTGCTTGAGGCGAGGGTTAGGCAGGAGCTTTCCCACACAGGGTTTTTCTCTTGTGATAAGCTGTCCCTTTGGGCTGAAGCCGGCGGCGTGTCTGTACCACAGCCTGGGAAGCAGGGCCTGAGGGGAGTCTGCCAGCTGACTGGCCTCCATGATAGGCAGCTGAGAAATGGGGCAAGACTTATGGAACCCGCTTACAACGAAATGTTTCTTTTCAGAATTGGCGAATTTGCTACCCCCCGTCAGCAGCTCCTCGCCTTCAGAGTGCTGTCCCTGTGTAGACGAGGGAAAGCCACCACCGTCTCCACCTTTTCAACGGCTCTTTCCCCAGTCGGTTTCTCCGTGAAAGAGCCAGAAGGGCTGATCTCAACCAATCGACCTGCACAGCGTGGGTCCTTGGGGCGGGGCACTCCTGAGCCAATGTGCCACCTCAGGAATGAAAGCAAAGTTTCCCTGCCACAGGAAAGCACACTGAAGCCTGGCGTCTTCTCTCTGAAATCGAAGTGGCCTTGAGGCGTGAGGTCTATGCTACAATGTGGAAAAGCTCGGTGTTACGGCTGTCTTACTCCCTCTCTCGGTACCATACCCTGTGCTCAGCCGTGTGGGAATGCTGAGTGGGAGAGACTGCCTCTCTGCCCGACTCTGAAGGCTTCTTCCCTTTAGGGCAATTCCGTTTGTGTCTTACTTCGTGGAGGAGGAATGAGGGCGCCCAGAGACATGCTGACGTGAAATAACTAACGACAGAGGATCTGCGGGAGCCGGTTTCTCGGTGGAAGGAGCCAAAAAGCCAGCATTCCTAAGGTCTCTTTGAGAGCTGCCAGACACTCAGCCGTCAGAGGCCTAAGAATTGGCCATTGTGACGGCATGGCAACACTTGGAATCCTAGGTCACAGTGGAAGTGCGACGCGCAAGCTGGATGGAAGAAGCTTCCAAGCACAGTGTTCTTTCATGTACCAAAGAGAACGCAAGTGTCTGAGGCTGGTGGCATTGTGGCTGGAGAGCGCTGGCATCGTCGCGGGCCTGTCGGCTACGTTCCTGTTTCCGACCCTCTCAGGAAACTCTTCCCCAAAGGCGTTGGGACCGGCTGAGAGAGAACAGCTGCGAAGTGGATGCACAGAACACTCACCTAGATACCAGCCCAGGGTCCCAGGCATCCATCTTTCTCTGGAGGGTACGTACCCCACCCAGGGATTCAAGCAGGGAGTTTGCCTGGTACAACTTACACAGGAAACTGGGATGAGACGTAGGGCTACTCTACTTGTGCTCACGCTACGTGGCCTGGAGGAGTTATCACGCAGCAGAATTCAACCCCCTTCCTCTACACGTGTGTACCCCAAGGAAGCGCTGGGCAGTGGGTGTTCTCAGGCCAAGAGCAGTCCTTGTTGTGGGCTGCACCTGCTCTGCGGTTCAAAGGTTCTCTGACTCTGCTCCTTTGGAAGACTTTCAGAGCTGACGCTATCCCTGGGCTGCCGAAGCAAAGAGGCATAGAGGCCTTTCCCCCTGAAGGCATGGGCTTGTTTCCCATGGAGAAAGTGTACCTGGCACCTCCGGGGCTGGAGGCGTGTACGTTGACACCGTTTGTTCTGCCCCCGGAAAACACAAGTAGGTGTACTCGCTTTGGGCTCCCTGGTGAAAGAGTTTGCAGTCGCCGGCGCTCTGAGTAGCTTTCCTCAAGTTTGACTCCGAGCTAGGTCAACTCGGCCTTCGGAGGCTAGATGGGAGCAAACGTGTTAAGCTTGTGGGGAAAGCCTTTGACCAATGGCCACTAGGCTGGCGCTTGAGGCGAGGGTTAGGCAGGAGCTTTCCCACACAGGGTTTTTCTCTTGTGATAAGCTGTCCCTTTGGGCTGAAGCCGGCGGCGTGTCTGTACCACAGCCTGGGAAGCAGGGCCTGAGGGGAGTCTGCCAGCTGACTGGCCTCCATGATAGGCAGCTGAGAAATGGGGCAAGACTTATGGAACCCGCTTACAACGAAATGTTTCTTTTCAGAATTGGCGAATTTGCTACCCCCCGTCAGCAGCTCCTCGCCTTCAGAGTGCTGTCCCTGTGTAGACGAGGGAAAGCCACCACCGTCTCCACCTTTTCAACGGCTCTTTCCCCAGTCGGTTTCTCCGTGAAAGAGCCAGAAGGGCTGATCTCAACCAATCGACCTGCACAGCGTGGGTCCTTGGGGCGGGGCACTCCTGAGCCAATGTGCCACCTCAGGAATGAAAGCAAAGTTTCCCTGCCACAGGAAAGCACACTGAAGCCTGGCGTCTTCTCTCTGAAATCGAAGTGGCCTTGAGGCGTGAGGTCTATGCTACAATGTGGAAAAGCTCGGTGTTACGGCTGTCTTACTCCCTCTCTCGGTACCATACCCTGTGCTCAGCCGTGTGGGAATGCTGAGTGGGAGAGACTGCCTCTCTGCCCGACTCTGAAGGCTTCTTCCCTTTAGGGCAATTCCGTTTGTGTCTTACTTCGTGGAGGAGGAATGAGGGCGCCCAGAGACATGCTGACGTGAAATAACTAACGACAGAGGATCTGCGGGAGCCGGTTTCTCGGTGGAAGGAGCCACAAAGCCAGCATTCCTAAGGTCTCTTTGAGAGCTGCCAGACACTCAGCCGTCAGAGGCCTAAGAATTGGCCATTGTGACGGCATGGCAACACTTGGAATCCTAGGTCACAGTGGAAGTGCGACGCGCAAGCTGGATGGAAGAAGCTTCCAAGCACAGTGTTCTTTCATGTACCAAAGAGAACGCAAGTGTCTGAGGCTGGTGGCATTGTGGCTGGAGAGCGCTGGCATCGTCGCGGGCCTGTCGGCTACGTTCCTGTTTCCGACCCTCTCAGGAAACTCTTCCCCAAAGGCGTTGGGACCGGCTGAGAGAGAACAGCTGCGAAGTGGATGCACAGAACACTCACCTAGATACCAGCCCAGGGTCCCAGGCATCCATCTTTCTCTGGAGGGTACGTACCCCACCCAGGGATTCAAGCAGGGAGTTTGCCTGGTACAACTTACACAGGAAACTGGGATGAGACGTAGGGCTACTCTACTTGTGCTCACGCTACGTGGCCTGGAGGAGTTATCACGCAGCAGAATTCAACCCCCTTCCTCTACACGTGTGTACCCCAAGGAAGCGCTGGGCAGTGGGTGTTCTCAGGCCAAGAGCAGTCCTTGCTGTGGGCTGCACCTGCTCTGCGGTTCAAAGGTTCTCTGACTCTGCTCCTTTGGAAGACTTTCAGAGCTGACGCTATCCCTGGGCTGCCGAAGCAAAGAGGCATAGAGGCCTTTCCCCCTGAAGGCATGGGCTTGTTTCCCATGGAGAAAGTGTACCTCGCACCTCCCGGGCTGGAGGCGTGTACGTTGACACCGTTTGTTCTGCCCCCGGAAAACACAAGTAGGTGTACTCGCTTTGGGCTCCCTGGTGAAAGAGTTTGCAGTCGCCGGCGCTCTGAGTAGCTTTCCTCAAGTTTGACTCCGAGCTAGGTCAACTCGGCCTTCGGAGGCTAGATGGGAGCAAACGTGTTAAGCTTGTGGGGAAAGCCTTTGACCAATGGCCACTAGGCTGGCGCTTGAGGCGAGGGTTAGGCAGGCGCTTTCCCACACAGGGCTTTTCTCTTGTGATAAGCTGTCCCTTTGGGCTGAAGCCGGCGGCGTGTCTGTACCACAGCCTGGGAAGCAGGGCCTGAGGGGAGTCTGCCAGCTGACTGGCCTCCATGATAGGCAGCTGAGAAATGGGGCAAGACTTATGGAACCCGCTTACAACGAAATGTTTCTTTTCAGAATTGGAGAATTTGCTACCCCCCGTCAGCAGCTCCTCGCCTTCAGAGTGCTGTCCCTGTGTAGACGAGGGAAAGCCACCACCGTCTCCACCTTTTCAACGGCTCTTTCCCCAGTCGGTTTCTCCGTGAAAGAGCCAGAAGGGCTGATCTCAACCAATCGACCTGCACAGCGTGGGTCCTTGGGGCGGGGCACTCCTGAGCCAATGTGCCACCTCAGGAATGAAAGCAAAGTTTCCCTGCCACAGGAAAGCACACTGAAGCCTGGCGTCTTCTCTCTGAAATCGAAGTGGCCTTGAGGCGTGAGGTCTATGCTACAATGTGGAAAAGCTCGGTGTTACGGCTGTCTTACTCCCTCTCTCGGTACCATACCCTGTGCTCAGCCGTGTGGGAATGCTGAGTGGGAGAGACTGCCTCTCTGCCCGACTCTGAAGGCTTCTTCCCTTTAGGGCAATTCCGTTTGTGTCTTACTTCGTGGAGGAGGAATGAGGGCGCCCAGAGACATGCTGACGTGAAATAACTAACGACAGAGGATCTGCGGGAGCCGGTTTCTCGGTGGAAGGAGCCACAAAGCCAGCATTCCTAAGGTCTCTTTGAGAGCTGCCAGACACTCAGCCGTCAGAGGCCTAAGAATTGGCCATTGTGACGGCATGGCAACACTTGGAATCCTAGGTCACAGTGTAAGTGCGACGCGCAAGCTGGATGGAAGAAGCTTCCAAGCACAGTGTTCTTTCATGTACCAAAGAGAACGCAAGTGTCTGAGGCTGGTGGCATTGTGGCTGGAGAGCGCTGGCATCGTCGCGGGCCTGTCGGCTACGTTCCTGTTTCCGACCCTCTCAGGAAACTCTTCCCCAAAGGCGTTGGGACCGGCTGAGAGAGAACAGCTGCGAAGTGGATGCACAGAACACTCACCTAGATACCAGCCCAGGGTCCCAGGCATCCATCTTTCTCTGGAGGGTACGTACCCCACCCAGGGATTCAAGCAGGGAGTTTGCCTGGTACAACTTACACAGGAAACTGGGATGAGACGTAGGGCTACTCTACTTGTGCTCACGCTACGTGGCCTGGAGGAGTTATCACGCAGCAGAATTCAACCCCCTTCCTCTACACGTGTGTACCCCAAGGAAGCGCTGGGCAGTGGGTGTTCTCAGGCCAAGAGCAGTCCTTGCTGTGGGCTGCACCTGCTCTGCGGTTCAAAGGTTCTCTGACTCTGCTCCTTTGGAAGACTTTCAGAGCTGACGCTATCCCTGGGCTGCCGAAGCAAAGAGGCATAGAGGCCTTTCCCCCTGAAGGCATGGGCTTGTTTCCCATGGAGAAAGTGTACCTGGCACCTCCCGGGCTGGAGGCGTGTACGTTGACACCGTTTGTTCTGCCCCCGGAAAACACAAGTAGGTGTACTCGCTTTGGGCTCCCTGGTGAAAGAGTTTGCAGTCGCCGGCGCTCTGAGTAGCTTTCCTCAAGTTTGACTCCGAGCTAGGTCAACTCGGCCTTCGGAGGCTAGATGGGAGCAAACGTGTTAAGCTTGTGGGGAAAGCCTTTGACCAATGGCCACTAGGCTGGCGCTTGAGGCGAGGGTTAGGCAGGAGCTTTCCCACACAGGGTTTTTCTCTTGTGATAAGCTGTCCCTTTGGGCTGAAGCCGGCGGCGTGTCTGTACCACAGCCTGGGAAGCAGGGCCTGAGGGGAGTCTGCCAGCTGACTGGCCTCCATGATAGGCAGCTGAGAAATGGGGCAAGACTTATGGAACCCGCTTACAACGAAATGTTTCTTTTCAGAATTGGAGAATTTGCTACCCCCCGTCAGCAGCTCCTCGCCTTCAGAGTGCTGTCCCTGTGTAGACGAGGGAAAGCCACCACCGTCTCCACCTTTTCAACGGCTCTTTCCCCAGTCGGTTTCTCCGTGAAAGAGCCAGAAGGGCTGATCTCAACCAATCGACCTGCACAGCGTGGGTCCTTGGGGCGGGGCACTCCTGAGCCAATGTGCCACCTCAGGAATGAAAGCAAAGTTTCCCTGCCACAGGAAAGCACACTGAAGCCTGGCGTCTTCTCTCTGAAATCGAAGTGGCCTTGAGGCGTGAGGTCTATGCTACAATGTGGAAAAGCTCGGTGTTACGGCTGTCTTACTCCCTCTCTCGGTACCATACCCTGTGCTCAGCCGTGTGGGAATGCTGAGTGGGAGAGACTGCCTCTCTGCCCGACTCTGAAGGCTTCTTCCCTTTAGGGCAATTCCGTTTGTGTCTTACTTCGTGGAGGAGGAATGAGGGCGCCCAGAGACATGCTGACGTGAAATAACTAACGACAGAGGATCTGCGGGAGCCGGTTTCTCGGTGGAAGGAGCCAAAAAGCCAGCATTCCTAAGGTCTCTTTGAGAGCTGCCAGACACTCAGCCGTCAGAGGCCTAAGAATTGGCCATTGTGACGGCATGGCAACACTTGGAATCCTAGGTCACAGTGGAAGTGCGACGCGCAAGCTGGATGGAAGAAGCTTCCAAGCACAGTGTTCTTTCATGTACCAAAGAGAACGCAAGTGTCTGAGGCTGGTGGCATTGTGGCTGGAGAGCGCTGGCATCGTCGCGGGCCTGTCGGCTACTTTCCTGTTTCCGACCCTCTCAGGAAACTCTTCCCCAAAGGCGTTGGGACCGGCTGAGAGAGAACAGCTGCGAAGTGGATGCACAGAACACTCACCTAGATACCAGCCCAGGGTCCCAGGCATCCATCTTTCTCTGGAGGGTACGTACCCCACCCAGGGATTCAAGCAGGGAGTTTGCCTGGTACAACTTACACAGGAAACTGGGATGAGACGTAGGGCTACTCTACTTGTGCTCACGCTACGTGGCCTGGAGGAGTTATCACGCAGCAGAATTCAACCCCCTTCCTCTACACGTGTGTACCCCAAGGAAGCGCTGGGCAGTGGGTGTTCTCAGGCCAAGAGCAGTCCTTGCTGTGGGCTGCACCTGCTCTGCGGTTCAAAGGTTCTCTGACTCTGCTCCTTTGGAAGACTTTCAGAGCTGACGCTATCCCTGGGCTGCCGAAGCAAAGAGGCATAGAGGCCTTTCCCCCTGAAGGCATGGGCTTGTTTCCCATGGAGAAAGTGTACCTGGCACCTCCGGGGCTGGAGGCGTGTACGTTGACACCGTTTGTTCTGCCCCCGGAAAACACAAGTAGGTGTACTCGCTTTGGGCTCCCTGGTGAAAGAGTTTGCAGTCGCCGGCGCTCTGAGTAGCTTTCCTCAAGTTTGACTCCGAGCTAGGTCAACTCGGCCTTCGGAGGCTAGATGGGAGCAAACGTGTTAAGCTTGTGGGGAAAGCCTTTGACCAATGGCCACTAGGCTGGCGCTTGAGGCGAGGGTTAGGCAGGAGCTTTCCCACACAGGGCTTTTCTCTTGTGATAAGCTGTCCCTTTGGGCTGAAGCCGGCGGCGTGTCTGTACCACAGCCTGGGAAGCAGGGCCTGAGGGGAGTCTGCCAGCTGACTGGCCTCCATGATAGGCAGCTGAGAAATGGGGCAAGACTTATGGAACCCGCTTACAACGAAATGTTTCTTTTCAGAATTGGCGAATTTGCTACCCCCCGTCAGCAGCTCCTCGCCTTCAGAGTGCTGTCCCTGTGTAGACGAGGGAAAGCCACCACCGTCTCCACCTTTTCAACGGCTCTTTCCCCAGTCGGTTTCTCCGTGAAAGAGCCAGAAGGGCTGATCTCAACCAATCGACCTGCACAGCGTGGGTCCTTGGGGCGGGGCACTCCTGAGCCAATGTGCCACCTCAGGAATGAAAGCAAAGTTTCCCTGCCACAGGAAAGCACACTGAAGCCTGGCGTCTTCTCTCTGAAATCGAAGTGGCCTTGAGGCGTGAGGTCTATGCTACAATGTGGAAAAGCTCGGTGTTACGGCTGTCTTACTCCCTCTCTCGGTACCATACCCTGTGCTCAGCCGTGTGGGAATGCTGAGTGGGAGAGACTGCCTCTCTGCCCGACTCTGAAGGCTTCTTCCCTTTAGGGCAATTCCGTTTGTGTCTTACTTCGTGGAGGAGGAATGAGGGCGCCCAGAGACATGCTGACGTGAAATAACTAACGACAGAGGATCTGCGGGAGCCGGTTTCTCGGTGGAAGGAGCCAAAAAGCCAGCATTCCTAAGGTCTCTTTGAGAGCTGCCAGACACTCAGCCGTCAGAGGCCTAAGAATTGGCCATTGTGACGGCATGGCAACACTTGGAATCCTAGGTCACAGTGGAAGTGCGACGCGCAAGCTGGATGGAAGAAGCTTCCAAGCACAGTGTTCTTTCATGTACCAAAGAGAACGCAAGTGTCTGAGGCTGGTGGCATTGTGGCTGGAGAGCGCTGGCATCGTCGCGGGCCTGTCGGCTACTTTCCTGTTTCCGACCCTCTCAGGAAACTCTTCCCCAAAGGCGTTGGGACCGGCTGAGAGAGAACAGCTGCGAAGTGGATGCACAGAACACTCACCTAGATACCAGCCCAGGGTCCCAGGCATCCATCTTTCTCTGGAGGGTACGTACCCCACCCAGGGATTCAAGCAGGGAGTTTGCCTGGTACAACTTACACAGGAAACTGGGATGAGACGTAGGGCTACTCTACTTGTGCTCACGCTACGTGGCCTGGAGGAGTTATCACGCAGCAGAATTCAACCCCCTTCCTCTACACGTGTGTACCCCAAGGAAGCGCTGGGCAGTGGGTGTTCTCAGGCCAAGAGCAGTCCTTGCTGTGGGCTGCACCTGCTCTGCGGTTCAAAGGTTCTCTGACTCTGCTCCTTTGGAAGACTTTCAGAGCTGACGCTATCCCTGGGCTGCCGAAGCAAAGAGGCATAGAGGCCTTTCCCCCTGAAGGCATGGGCTTGTTTCCCATGGAGAAAGTGTACCTCGCACCTCCCGGGCTGGAGGCGTGTACGTTGACACCGTTTGTTCTGCCCCCGGAAAACACAAGTAGGTGTACTCGCTTTGGGCTCCCTGGTGAAAGAGTTTGCAGTCGCCGGCGCTCTGAGTAGCTTTCCTCAAGTTTGACTCCGAGCTAGGTCAACTCGGCCTTCGGAGGCTAGATGGGAGCAAACGTGTTAAGCTTGTGGGGAAAGCCTTTGACCAATGGCCACTAGGCTGGCGCTTGAGGCGAGGGTTAGGCAGGAGCTTTCCCACACAGGGCTTTTCTCTTGTGATAAGCTGTCCCTTTGGGCTGAAGCCGGCGGCGTGTCTGTACCACAGCCTGGGAAGCAGGGCCTGAGGGGAGTCTGCCAGCTGACTGGCCTCCATGATAGGCAGCTGAGAAATGGGGCAAGACTTATGGAACCCGCTTACAACGAAATGTTTCTTTTCAGAATTGGAGAATTTGCTACCCCCCGTCAGCAGCTCCTCGCCTTCAGAGTGCTGTCCCTGTGTAGACGAGGGAAAGCCACCACCGTCTCCACCTTTTCAACGGCTCTTTCCCCAGTCGGTTTCTCCGTGAAAGAGCCAGAAGGGCTGATCTCAACCAATCGACCTGCACAGCGTGGGTCCTTGGGGCGGGGCACTCCTGAGCCAATGTGCCACCTCAGGAATGAAAGCAAAGTTTCCCTGCCACAGGAAAGCACACTGAAGCCTGGCGTCTTCTCTCTGAAATCGAAGTGGCCTTGAGGCGTGAGGTCTATGCTACAATGTGGAAAAGCTCGGTGTTACGGCTGTCTTACTCCCTCTCTCGGTACCATACCCTGTGCTCAGCCGTGTGGGAATGCTGAGTGGGAGAGACTGCCTCTCTGCCCGACTCTGAAGGCTTCTTCCCTTTAGGGCAATTCCGTTTGTGTCTTACTTCGTGGAGGAGGAATGAGGGCGCCCAGAGACATGCTGACGTGAAATAACTAACGACAGAGGATCTGCGGGAGCCGGTTTCTCGGTGGAAGGAGCCAAAAAGCCAGCATTCCTAAGGTCTCTTTGAGAGCTGCCAGACACTCAGCCGTCAGAGGCCTAAGAATTGGCCATTGTGACGGCATGGCAACACTTGGAATCCTAGGTCACAGTGGAAGTGCGACGCGCAAGCTGGATGGAAGAAGCTTCCAAGCACAGTGTTCTTTCATGTACCAAAGAGAACGCAAGTGTCTGAGGCTGGTGGCATTGTGGCTGGAGAGCGCTGGCATCGTCGCGGGCCTGTCGGCTACGTTCCTGTTTCCGACCCTCTCAGGAAACTCTTCCCCAAAGGCGTTGGGACCGGCTGAGAGAGAACAGCTGCGAAGTGGATGCACAGAACACTCACCTAGATACCAGCCCAGGGTCCCAGGCATCCATCTTTCTCTGGAGGGTACGTACCCCACCCAGGGATTCAAGCAGGGAGTTTGCCTGGTACAACTTACACAGGAAACTGGGATGAGACGTAGGGCTACTCTACTTGTGCTCACGCTACGTGGCCTGGAGGAGTTATCACGCAGCAGAATTCAACCCCCTTCCTCTACACGTGTGTACCCCAAGGAAGCGCTGGGCAGTGGGTGTTCTCAGGCCAAGAGCAGTCCTTGCTGTGGGCTGCACCTGCTCTGCGGTTCAAAGGTTCTCTGACTCTGCTCCTTTGGAAGACTTTCAGAGCTGACGCTATCCCTGGGCTGCCGAAGCAAAGAGGCATAGAGGCCTTTCCCCCTGAAGGCATGGGCTTGTTTCCCATGGAGAAAGTGTACCTCGCACCTCCCGGGCTGGAGGCGTGTACGTTGACACCGTTTGTTCTGCCCCCGGAAAACACAAGTAGGTGTACTCGCTTTGGGCTCCCTGGTGAAAGAGTTTGCAGTCGCCGGCGCTCTGAGTAGCTTTCCTCAAGTTTGACTCCGAGCTAGGTCAACTCGGCCTTCGGAGGCTAGATGGGAGCAAACGTGTTAAGCTTGTGGGGAAAGCCTTTGACCAATGGCCACTAGGCTGGCGCTTGAGGCGAGGGTTAGGCAGGAGCTTTCCCACACAGGGCTTTTCTCTTGTGATAAGCTGTCCCTTTGGGCTGAAGCCGGCGGCGTGTCTGTACCACAGCCTGGGAAGCAGGGCCTGAGGGGAGTCTGCCAGCTGACTGGCCTCCATGATAGGCAGCTGAGAAATGGGGCAAGACTTATGGAACCCGCTTACAACGAAATGTTTCTTTTCAGAATTGGCGAATTTGCTACCCCCCGTCAGCAGCTCCTCGCCTTCAGACTGCTGTCCCTGTGTAGACGAGGGAAAGCCACCACCGTCTCCACCTTTTCAACGGCTCTTTCCCCAGTCGGTTTCTCCGTGAAAGAGCCAGAAGGGCTGATCTCAACCAATCGACCTGCACAGCGTGGGTCCTTGGGGCGGGGCACTCCTGAGCCAATGTGCCACCTCAGGAATGAAAGCAAAGTTTCCCTGCCACAGGAAAGCACACTGAAGCCTGGCGTCTTCTCTCTGAAATCGAAGTGGCCTTGAGGCGTGAGGTCTATGCTACAATGTGGAAAAGCTCGGTGTTACGGCTGTCTTACTCCCTCTCTCGGTACCATACCCTGTGCTCAGCCGTGTGGGAATGCTGAGTGGGAGAGACTGCCTCTCTGCCCGACTCTGAAGGCTTCTTCCCTTTAGGGCAATTCCGTTTGTGTCTTACTTCGTGGAGGAGGAATGAGGGCGCCCAGAGACATGCTGACGTGAAATAACTAACGACAGAGGATCTGCGGGAGCCGGTTTCTCGGTGGAAGGAGCCAAAAAGCCAGCATTCCTAAGGTCTCTTTGAGAGCTGCCAGACACTCAGCCGTCAGAGGCCTAAGAATTGGCCATTGTGACGGCATGGCAACACTTGGAATCCTAGGTCACAGTGGAAGTGCGACGCGCAAGCTGGATGGAAGAAGCTTCCAAGCACAGTGTTCTTTCATGTACCAAAGAGAACGCAAGTGTCTGAGGCTGGTGGCATTGTGGCTGGAGAGCGCTGGCATCGTCGCGGGCCTGTCGGCTACGTTCCTGTTTCCGACCCTCTCAGGAAACTCTTCCCCAAAGGCGTTGGGACCGGCTGAGAGAGAACAGCTGCGAAGTGGATGCACAGAACACTCACCTAGATACCAGCCCAGGGTCCCAGGCATCCATCTTTCTCTGGAGGGTACGTACCCCACCCAGGGATTCAAGCAGGGAGTTTGCCTGGTACAACTTACACAGGAAACTGGGATGAGACGTAGGGCTACTCTACTTGTGCTCACGCTACGTGGCCTGGAGGAGTTATCACGCAGCAGAATTCAACCCCCTTCCTCTACACGTGTGTACCCCAAGGAAGCGCTGGGCAGTGGGTGTTCTCAGGCCAAGAGCAGTCCTTGCTGTGGGCTGCACCTGCTCTGCGGTTCAAAGGTTCTCTGACTCTGCTCCTTTGGAAGACTTTCAGAGCTGACGCTATCCCTGGGCTGCCGAAGCAAAGAGGCATAGAGGCCTTTCCCCCTGAAGGCATGGGCTTGTTTCCCATGGAGAAAGTGTACCTCGCACCTCCCGGGCTGGAGGCGTGTACGTTGACACCGTTTGTTCTGCCCCCGGAAAACACAAGTAGGTGTACTCGCTTTGGGCTCCCTGGTGAAAGAGTTTGCAGTCGCCGGCGCTCTGAGTAGCTTTCCTCAAGTTTGACTCCGAGCTAGGTCAACTCGGCCTTCGGAGGCTAGATGGGAGCAAACGTGTTAAGCTTGTGGGGAAAGCCTTTGACCAATGGCCACTAGGCTGGCGCTTGAGGCGAGGGTTAGGCAGGAGCTTTCCCACACAGGGCTTTTCTCTTGTGATAAGCTGTCCCTTTGGGCTGAAGCCGGCGGCGTGTCTGTACCACAGCCTGGGAAGCAGGGCCTGAGGGGAGTCTGCCAGCTGACTGGCCTCCATGATAGGCAGCTGAGAAATGGGGCAAGACTTATGGAACCCGCTTACAACGAAATGTTTCTTTTCAGAATTGGCGAATTTGCTACCCCCCGTCAGCAGCTCCTCGCCTTCAGACTGCTGTCCCTGTGTAGACGAGGGAAAGCCACCACCGTCTCCACCTTTTCAACGGCTCTTTCCCCAGTCGGTTTCTCCGTGAAAGAGCCAGAAGGGCTGATCTCAACCAATCGACCTGCACAGCGTGGGTCCTTGGGGCGGGGCACTCCTGAGCCAATGTGCCACCTCAGGAATGAAAGCAAAGTTTCCCTGCCACAGGAAAGCACACTGAAGCCTGGCGTCTTCTCTCTGAAATCGAAGTGGCCTTGAGGCGTGAGGTCTATGCTACAATGTGGAAAAGCTCGGTGTTACGGCTGTCTTACTCCCTCTCTCGGTACCATACCCTGTGCTCAGCCGTGTGGGAATGCTGAGTGGGAGAGACTGCCTCTCTGCCCGACTCTGAAGGCTTCTTCCCTTTAGGGCAATTCCGTTTGTGTCTTACTTCGTGGAGGAGGAATGAGGGCGCCCAGAGACATGCTGACGTGAAATAACTAACGACAGAGGATCTGCGGGAGCCGGTTTCTCGGTGGAAGGAGCCACAAAGCCAGCATTCCTAAGGTCTCTTTGAGAGCTGCCAGACACTCAGCCGTCAGAGGCCTAAGAATTGGCCATTGTGACGGCATGGCAACACTTGGAATCCTAGGTCACAGTGGAAGTGCGACGTGCAAGCTGGATGGAAGAAGCTTCCAAGCACAGTGTTCTTTCATGTACCAAAGAGAACGCAAGTGTCTGAGGCTGGTGGCATTGTGGCTGGAGAGCGCTGGCATCGTCGCGGGCCTGTCGGCTACGTTCCTGTTTCCGACCCTCTCAGGAAACTCTTCCCCAAAGGCGTTGGGACCGGCTGAGAGAGAACAGCTGCGAAGTGGATGCACAGAACACTCACCTAGATACCAGCCCAGGGTCCCAGGCATCCATCTTTCTCTGGAGGGTACGTACCCCACCCAGGGATTCAAGCAGGGAGTTTGCCTGGTACAACTTACACAGGAAACTGGGATGAGACGTAGGGCTACTCTACTTGTGCTCACGCTACGTGGCCTGGAGGAGTTATCACGCAGCAGAATTCAACCCCCTTCCTCTACACGTGTGTACCCCAAGGAAGCGCTGGGCAGTGGGTGTTCTCAGGCCAAGAGCAGTCCTTGCTGTGGGCTGCACCTGCTCTGCGGTTCAAAGGTTCTCTGACTCTGCTCCTTTGGAAGACTTTCAGAGCTGACGCTATCCCTGGGCTGCCGAAGCAAAGAGGCATAGAGGCCTTTCCCCCTGAAGGCATGGGCTTGTTTCCCATGGAGAAAGTGTACCTCGCACCTCCCGGGCTGGAGGCGTGTACGTTGACACCGTTTGTTCTGCCCCCGGAAAACACAAGTAGGTGTACTCGCTTTGGGCTCCCTGGTGAAAGAGTTTGCAGTCGCCGGCGCTCTGAGTAGCTTTCCTCAAGTTTGACTCCGAGCTAGGTCAACTCGGCCTTCGGAGGCTAGATGGGAGCAAACGTGTTAAGCTTGTGGGGAAAGCCTTTGACCAATGGCCACTAGGCTGGCGCTTGAGGCGAGGGTTAGGCAGGCGCTTTCCCACACAGGGCTTTTCTCTTGTGATAAGCTGTCCCTTTGGGCTGAAGCCGGCGGCGTGTCTGTACCACAGCCTGGGAAGCAGGGCCTGAGGGGAGTCTGCCAGCTGACTGGCCTCCATGATAGGCAGCTGAGAAATGGGGCAAGACTTATGGAACCCGCTTACAACGAAATGTTTCTTTTCAGAATTGGCGAATTTGCTACCCCCCGTCAGCAGCTCCTCGCCTTCAGAGTGCTGTCCCTGTGTAGACGAGGGAAAGCCACCACCGTCTCCACCTTTTCAACGGCTCTTTCCCCAGTCGGTTTCTCCGTGAAAGAGCCAGAAGGGCTGATCTCAACCAATCGACCTGCACAGCGTGGGTCCTTGGGGCGGGGCACTCCTGAGCCAATGTGCCACCTCAGGAATGAAAGCAAAGTTTCCCTGCCACAGGAAAGCACACTGAAGCCTGGCGTCTTCTCTCTGAAATCGAAGTGGCCTTGAGGCGTGAGGTCTATGCTACAATGTGGAAAAGCTCGGTGTTACGGCTGTCTTACTCCCTCTCTCGGTACCATACCCTGTGCTCAGCCGTGTGGGAATGCTGAGTGGGAGAGACTGCCTCTCTGCCCGACTCTGAAGGCTTCTTCCCTTTAGGGCAATTCCGTTTGTGTCTTACTTCGTGGAGGAGGAATGAGGGCGCCCAGAGACATGCTGACGTGAAATAACTAACGACAGAGGATCTGCGGGAGCCGGTTTCTAGGTGGAAGGAGCCACAAAGCCAGCATTCCTAAGGTCTCTTTGAGAGCTGCCAGACACTCAGCCGTCAGAGGCCTAAGAATTGGCCATTGTGACGGCATGGCAACACTTGGAATCCTAGGTCACAGTGGAAGTGCGACGCGCAAGCTGGATGGAAGAAGCTTCCAAGCACAGTGTTCTTTCATGTACCAAAGAGAACGCAAGTGTCTGAGGCTGGTGGCATTGTGGCTGGAGAGCGCTGGCATCGTCGCGGGCCTGTCGGCTACGTTCCTGTTTCCGACCCTCTCAGGAAACTCTTCCCCAAAGGCGTTGGGACCGGCTGAGAGAGAACAGCTGCGAAGTGGATGCACAGAACACTCACCTAGATACCAGCCCAGGGTCCCAGGCATCCATCTTTCTCTGGAGGGTACGTACCCCACCCAGGGATTCAAGCAGGGAGTTTGCCTGGTACAACTTACACAGGAAACTGGGATGAGACGTAGGGCTACTCTACTTGTGCTCACGCTACGTGGCCTGGAGGAGTTATCACGCAGCAGAATTCAACCCCCTTCCTCTACACGTGTGTACCCCAAGGAAGCGCTGGGCAGTGGGTGTTCTCAGGCCAAGAGCAGTCCTTGCTGTGGGCTGCACCTGCTCTGCGGTTCAAAGGTTCTCTGACTCTGCTCCTTTGGAAGACTTTCAGAGCTGACGCTATCCCTGGGCTGCCGAAGCAAAGAGGCATAGAGGCCTTTCCCCCTGAAGGCATGGGCTTGTTTCCCATGGAGAAAGTGTACCTCGCACCTCCCGGGCTGGAGGCGTGTACGTTGACACCGTTTGTTCTGCCCCCGGAAAACACAAGTAGGTGTACTCGCTTTGGGCTCCCTGGTGAAAGAGTTTGCAGTCGCCGGCGCTCTGAGTAGCTTTCCTCAAGTTTGACTCCGAGCTAGGTCAACTCGGCCTTCGGAGGCTAGATGGGAGCAAACGTGTTAAGCTTGTGGGGAAAGCCTTTGACCAATGGCCACTAGGCTGGCGCTTGAGGCGAGGGTTAGGCAGGCGCTTTCCCACACAGGGCTTTTCTCTTGTGATAAGCTGTCCCTTTGGGCTGAAGCCGGCGGCGTGTCTGTACCACAGCCTGGGAAGCAGGGCCTGAGGGGAGTCTGCCAGCTGACTGGCCTCCATGATAGGCAGCTGAGAAATGGGGCAAGACTTATGGAACCCGCTTACAACGAAATGTTTCTTTTCAGAATTGGCGAATTTGCTACCCCCCGTCAGCAGCTCCTCGCCTTCAGACTGCTGTCCCTGTGTAGACGAGGGAAAGCCACCACCGTCTCCACCTTTTCAACGGCTCTTTCCCCAGTCGGTTTCTCCGTGAAAGAGCCAGAAGGGCTGATCTCAACCAATCGACCTGCACAGCGTGGGTCCTTGGGGCGGGGCACTCCTGAGCCAATGTGCCACCTCAGGAATGAAAGCAAAGTTTCCCTGCCACAGGAAAGCACACTGAAGCCTGGCGTCTTCTCTCTGAAATCGAAGTGGCCTTGAGGCGTGAGGTCTATGCTACAATGTGGAAAAGCTCGGTGTTACGGCTGTCTTACTCCCTCTCTCGGTACCATACCCTGTGCTCAGCCGTGTGGGAATGCTGAGTGGGAGAGACTGCCTCTCTGCCCGACTCTGAAGGCTTCTTCCCTTTAGGGCAATTCCGTTTGTGTCTTACTTCGTGGAGGAGGAATGAGGGCGCCCAGAGACATGCTGACGTGAAATAACTAACGACAGAGGATCTGCGGGAGCCGGTTTCTCGGTGGAAGGAGCCAAAAAGCCAGCATTCCTAAGGTCTCTTTGAGAGCTGCCAGACACTCAGCCGTCAGAGGCCTAAGAATTGGCCATTGTGACGGCATGGCAACACTTGGAATCCTAGGTCACAGTGGAAGTGCGACGCGCAAGCTGGATGGAAGAAGCTTCCAAGCACAGTGTTCTTTCATGTACCAAAGAGAACGCAAGTGTCTGAGGCTGGTGGCATTGTGGCTGGAGAGCGCTGGCATCGTCGCGGGCCTGTCGGCTACTTTCCTGTTTCCGACCCTCTCAGGAAACTCTTCCCCAAAGGCGTTGGGACCGGCTGAGAGAGAACAGCTGCGAAGTGGATGCACAGAACACTCACCTAGATACCAGCCCAGGGTCCCAGGCATCCATCTTTCTCTGGAGGGTACGTACCCCACCCAGGGATTCAAGCAGGGAGTTTGCCTGGTACAACTTACACAGGAAACTGGGATGAGACGTAGGGCTACTCTACTTGTGCTCACGCTACGTGGCCTGGAGGAGTTATCACGCAGCAGAATTCAACCCCCTTCCTCTACACGTGTGTACCCCAAGGAAGCGCTGGGCAGTGGGTGTTCTCAGGCCAAGAGCAGTCCTTGTTGTGGGCTGCACCTGCTCTGCGGTTCAAAGGTTCTCTGACTCTGCTCCTTTGGAAGACTTTCAGAGCTGACGCTATCCCTGGGCTGCCGAAGCAAAGAGGCATAGAGGCCTTTCCCCCTGAAGGCATGGGCTTGTTTCCCATGGAGAAAGTGTACCTCGCACCTCCCGGGCTGGAGGCGTGTACGTTGACACCGTTTGTTCTGCCCCCGGAAAACACAAGTAGGTGTACTCGCTTTGGGCTCCCTGGTGAAAGAGTTTGCAGTCGCCGGCGCTCTGAGTAGCTTTCCTCAAGTTTGACTCCGAGCTAGGTCAACTCGGCCTTCGGAGGCTAGATGGGAGCAAACGTGTTAAGCTTGTGGGGAAAGCCTTTGACCAATGGCCACTAGGCTTGCGCTTGAGGCGAGGGTTAGGCAGGCGCTTTCCCACACAGGGTTTTTCTCTTGTGATAAGCTGTCCCTTTGGGCTGATGCCGGCGGCGTGTCTGTACCACAGCCTGGGAAGCAGGGCCTGAGGGGAGTCTGCCAGCTGACTGGCCTCCATGATAGGCAGCTGAGAAATGGGGCAAGACTTATGGAACCCGCTTACAACGAAATGTTTCTTTTCAGAATTGGCGAATTTGCTACCCCCCGTCAGCAGCTCCTCGCCTTCAGACTGCTGTCCCTGTGTAGACGAGGGAAAGCCACCACCGTCTCCACCTTTTCAACGGCTCTTTCCCCAGTCGGTTTCTCCGTGAAAGAGCCAGAAGGGCTGATCTCAACCAATCGACCTGCACAGCGTGGGTCCTTGGGGCGGGGCACTCCTGAGCCAATGTGCCACCTCAGGAATGAAAGCAAAGTTTCCCTGCCACAGGAAAGCACACTGAAGCCTGGCGTCTTCTCTCTGAAATCGAAGTGGCCTTGAGGCGTGAGGTCTATGCTACAATGTGGAAAAGCTCGGTGTTACGGCTGTCTTACTCCCTCTCTCGGTACCATACCCTGTGCTCAGCCGTGTGGGAATGCTGAGTGGGAGAGACTGCCTCTCTGCCCGACTCTGAAGGCTTCTTCCCTTTAGGGCAATTCCGTTTGTGTCTTACTTCGTGGAGGAGGAATGAGGGCGCCCAGAGACATGCTGACGTGAAATAACTAACGACAGAGGATCTGCGGGAGCCGGTTTCTCGGTGGAAGGAGCCACAAAGCCAGCATTCCTAAGGTCTCTTTGAGAGCTGCCAGACACTCAGCCGTCAGAGGCCTAAGAATTGGCCATTGTGACGGCATGGCAACACTTGGAATCCTAGGTCACAGTGGAAGTGCGACGCGCAAGCTGGATGGAAGAAGCTTCCAAGCACAGTGTTCTTTCATGTACCAAAGAGAACGCAAGTGTCTGAGGCTGGTGGCATTGTGGCTGGAGAGCGCTGGCATCGTCGCGGGCCTGTCGGCTACTTTCCTGTTTCCGACCCTCTCAGGAAACTCTTCCCCAAAGGCGTTGGGACCGGCTGAGAGAGAACAGCTGCGAAGTGGATGCACAGAACACTCACCTAGATACCAGCCCAGGGTCCCAGGCATCCATCTTTCTCTGGAGGGTACGTACCCCACCCAGGGATTCAAGCAGGGAGTTTGCCTGGTACAACTTACACAGGAAACTGGGATGAGACGTAGGGCTACTCTACTTGTGCTCACGCTACGTGGCCTGGAGGAGTTATCACGCAGCAGAATTCAACCCCCTTCCTCTACACGTGTGTACCCCAAGGAAGCGCTGGGCAGTGGGTGTTCTCAGGCCAAGAGCAGTCCTTGTTGTGGGCTGCACCTGCTCTGCGGTTCAAAGGTTCTCTGACTCTGCTCCTTTGGAAGACTTTCAGAGCTGACGCTATCCCTGGGCTGCCGAAGCAAAGAGGCATAGAGGCCTTTCCCCCTGAAGGCATGGGCCTGTTTCCCATGGAGAAAGTGTACCTGGCACCTCCCGGGCTGGAGGCGTGTACGTTGACACCGTTTGTTATGCCCCCGGAAAACACAAGTAGGTGTACTCGCTTTGGGCTCCCTGGTGAAAGAGTTTGCAGTCGCCGGCGCTCTGAGTAGCTTTCCTCAAGTTTGACTCCGAGCTAGGTCAACTCGGCCTTCGGAGGCTAGATGGGAGCAAACGTGTTAAGCTTGTGGGGAAAGCCTTTGACCAATGGCCACTAGGCTTGCGCTTGAGGCGAGGGTTAGGCAGGCGCTTTCCCACACAGGGTTTTTCTCTTGTGATAAGCTGTCCCTTTGGGCTGATGCCGGCGGCGTGTCTGTACCACAGCCTGGGAAGCAGGGCCTGAGGGGAGTCTGCCAGCTGACTGGCCTCCATGATAGGCAGCTGAGAAATGGGGCAAGACTTATGGAACCCGCTTACAACGAAATGTTTCTTTTCAGAATTGGCGAATTTGCTACCCCCCGTCAGCAGCTCCTCGCCTTCAGACTGCTGTCCCTGTGTAGACGAGGGAAAGCCACCACCGTCTCCACCTTTTCAACGGCTCTTTCCCCAGTCGGTTTCTCCGTGAAAGAGCCAGAAGGGCTGATCTCAACCAATCGACCTGCACAGCGTGGGTCCTTGGGGCGGGGCACTCCTGAGCCAATGTGCCACCTCAGGAATGAAAGCAAAGTTTCCCTGCCACAGGAAAGCACACTGAAGCCTGGCGTCTTCTCTCTGAAATCGAAGTGGCCTTGAGGCGTGAGGTCTATGCTACAATGTGGAAAAGCTCGGTGTTACGGCTGTCTTACTCCCTCTCTCGGTACCATACCCTGTGCTCAGCCGTGTGGGAATGCTGAGTGGGAGAGACTGCCTCTCTGCCCGACTCTGAAGGCTTCTTCCCTTTAGGGCAATTCCGTTTGTGTCTTACTTCGTGGAGGAGGAATGAGGGCGCCCAGAGACATGCTGACGTGAAATAACTAACGACAGAGGATCTGCGGGAGCCGGTTTCTCGGTGGAAGGAGCCAAAAAGCCAGCATTCCTAAGGTCTCTTTGAGAGCTGCCAGACACTCAGCCGTCAGAGGCCTAAGAATTGGCCATTGTGACGGCATGGCAACACTTGGAATCCTAGGTCACAGTGGAAGTGCGACGCGCAAGCTGGATGGAAGAAGCTTCCAAGCACAGTGTTCTTTCATGTACCAAAGAGAACGCAAGTGTCTGAGGCTGGTGGCATTGTGGCTGGAGAGCGCTGGCATCGTCGCGGGCCTGTCGGCTACTTTCCTGTTTCCGACCCTCTCAGGAAACTCTTCCCCAAAGGCGTTGGGACCGGCTGAGAGAGAACAGCTGCGAAGTGGATGCACAGAACACTCACCTAGATACCAGCCCAGGGTCCCAGGCATCCATCTTTCTCTGGAGGGTACGTACCCCACCCAGGGATTCAAGCAGGGAGTTTGCCTGGTACAACTTACACAGGAAACTGGGATGAGACGTAGGGCTACTCTACTTGTGCTCACGCTACGTGGCCTGGAGGAGTTATCACGCAGCAGAATTCAACCCCCTTCCTCTACACGTGTGTACCCCAAGGAAGCGCTGGGCAGTGGGTGTTCTCAGGCCAAGAGCAGTCCTTGTTGTGGGCTGCACCTGCTCTGCGGTTCAAAGGTTCTCTGACTCTGCTCCTTTGGAAGACTTTCAGAGCTGACGCTATCCCTGGGCTGCCGAAGCAAAGAGGCATAGAGGCCTTTCCCCCTGAAGGCATGGGCCTGTTTCCCATGGAGAAAGTGTACCTGGCACCTCCCGGGCTGGAGGCGTGTACGTTGACACCGTTTGTTCTGCCCCCGGAAAACACAAGTAGGTGTACTCGCTTTCGGCTCCCTGGTGAAAGAGTTTGCAGTCGCCGGCGCTCTGAGTAGCTTTCCTCAAGTTTGACTCCGAGCTAGGTCAACTCGGCCTTCGGAGGCTAGATGGGAGCAAACGTGTTAAGCTTGTGGGGAAAGCCTTTGACCAATGGCCACTAGGCTTGCGCTTGAGGCGAGGGTTAGGCAGGCGCTTTCCCACACAGGGTTTTTCTCTTGTGATAAGCTGTCCCTTTGGGCTGATGCCGGCGGCGTGTCTGTACCACAGCCTGGGAAGCAGGGCCTGAGGGGAGTCTGCCAGCTGACTGGCCTCCATGATAGGCAGCTGAGAAATGGGGCAAGACTTATGGAACCCGCTTACAACGAAATGTTTCTTTTCAGAATTGGCGAATTTGCTACCCCCCGTCAGCAGCTCCTCGCCTTCAGACTGCTGTCCCTGTGTAGACGAGGGAAAGCCACCACCGTCTCCACCTTTTCAACGGCTCTTTCCCCAGTCGGTTTCTCCGTGAAAGAGCCAGAAGGGCTGATCTCAACCAATCGACCTGCACAGCGTGGGTCCTTGGGGCGGGGCACTCCTGAGCCAATGTGCCACCTCAGGAATGAAAGCAAAGTTTCCCTGCCACAGGAAAGCACACTGAAGCCTGGCGTCTTCTCTCTGAAATCGAAGTGGCCTTGAGGCGTGAGGTCTATGCTACAATGTGGAAAAGCTCGGTGTTACGGCTGTCTTACTCCCTCTCTCGGTACCATACCCTGTGCTCAGCCGTGTGGGAATGCTGAGTGGGAGAGACTGCCTCTCTGCCCGACTCTGAAGGCTTCTTCCCTTTAGGGCAATTCCGTTTGTGTCTTACTTCGTGGAGGAGGAATGAGGGCGCCCAGAGACATGCTGACGTGAAATAACTAACGACAGAGGATCTGCGGGAGCCGGTTTCTCGGTGGAAGGAGCCAAAAAGCCAGCATTCCTAAGGTCTCTTTGAGAGCTGCCAGACACTCAGCCGTCAGAGGCCTAAGAATTGGCCATTGTGACGGCATGGCAACACTTGGAATCCTAGGTCACAGTGGAAGTGCGACGCGCAAGCTGGATGGAAGAAGCTTCCAAGCACAGTGTTCTTTCATGTACCAAAGAGAACGCAAGTGTCTGAGGCTGGTGGCATTGTGGCTGGAGAGCGCTGGCATCGTCGCGGGCCTGTCGGCTACTTTCCTGTTTCCGACCCTCTCAGGAAACTCTTCCCCAAAGGCGTTGGGACCGGCTGAGAGAGAACAGCTGCGAAGTGGATGCACAGAACACTCACCTAGATACCAGCCCAGGGTCCCAGGCATCCATCTTTCTCTGGAGGGTACGTACCCCACCCAGGGATTCAAGCAGGGAGTTTGCCTGGTACAACTTACACAGGAAACTGGGATGAGACGTAGGGCTACTCTACTTGTGCTCACGCTACGTGGCCTGGAGGAGTTATCACGCAGCAGAATTCAACCCCCTTCCTCTACACGTGTGTACCCCAAGGAAGCGCTGGGCAGTGGGTGTTCTCAGGCCAAGAGCAGTCCTTGTTGTGGGCTGCACCTGCTCTGCGGTTCAAAGGTTCTCTGACTCTGCTCCTTTGGAAGACTTTCAGAGCTGACGCTATCCCTGGGCTGCCGAAGCAAAGAGGCATAGAGGCCTTTCCCCCTGAAGGCATGGGCCTGTTTCCCATGGAGAAAGTGTACCTCGCACCTCCCAGGCTGGAGGCCTGTACGTTGACACCGTTTGTTCTGCCCCCGGAAAACACAAGTAGGTGTACTCGCTTTGGGCTCCCTGGTGAAAGAGTTTGCAGTCGCCGGCGCTCTGAGTAGCTTTCCTCAAGTTTGACTCCGAGCTAGGTCAACTCGGCCTTCGGAGGCTAGATGGGAGCAAACGTGTTAAGCTTGTGGGGAAAGCCTTTGACCAATGGCCACTAGGCTGGCGCTTGAGGCGAGGGTTAGGCAGGCGCTTTCCCACACAGGGTTTTTCTCTTGTGATAAGCTGTCCCTTTGGGCTGAAGCCGGCGGCGTGTCTGTACCACAGCCTGGGAAGCAGGGCCTGAGGGGAGTCTGCCAGCTGACTGGCCTCCATGATAGGCAGCTGAGAAATGGGGCAAGACTTATGGAACCCGCTTACAACGAAATGTTTCTTTTCAGAATTGGCGAATTTGCTACCCCCCGTCAGCAGCTCCTCGCCTTCAGAGTGCTGTCCCTGTGTAGACGAGGGAAAGCCACCACCGTCTCCACCTTTTCAACGGCTCTTTCCCCAGTCGGTTTCTCCGTGAAAGAGCCAGAAGGGCTGATCTCAACCAATCGACCTGCACAGCGTGGGTCCTTGGGGCGGGGCACTCCTGAGCCAATGTGCCACCTCAGGAATGAAAGCAAAGTTTCCCTGCCACAGGAAAGCACACTGAAGCCTGGCGTCTTCTCTCTGAAATCGAAGTGGCCTTGAGGCGTGAGGTCTATGCTACAATGTGGAAAAGCTCGGTGTTACGGCTGTCTTACTCCCTCTCTCGGTACCATACCCTGTGCTCAGCCGTGTGGGAATGCTGAGTGGGAGAGACTGCCTCTCTGCCCGACTCTGAAGGCTTCTTCCCTTTAGGGCAATTCCGTTTGTGTCTTACTTCGTGGAGGAGGAATGAGGGCGCCCAGAGACATGCTGACGTGAAATAACTAACGACAGAGGATCTGCGGGAGCCGGTTTCTCGGTGGAAGGAGCCAAAAAGCCAGCATTCCTAAGGTCTCTTTGAGAGCTGCCAGACACTCAGCCGTCAGAGGCCTAAGAATTGGCCATTGTGACGGCATGGCAACACTTGGAATCCTAGGTCACAGTGGAAGTGCGACGCGCAAGCTGGATGGAAGAAGCTTCCAAGCACAGTGTTCTTTCATGTACCAAAGAGAACGCAAGTGTCTGAGGCTGGTGGCATTGTGGCTGGAGAGCGCTGGCATCGTCGCGGGCCTGTCGGCTACTTTCCTGTTTCCGACCCTCTCAGGAAACTCTTCCCCAAAGGCGTTGGGACCGGCTGAGAGAGAACAGCTGCGAAGTGGATGCACAGAACACTCACCTAGATACCAGCCCAGGGTCCCAGGCATCCATCTTTCTCTGGAGGGTACGTACCCCACCCAGGGATTCAAGCAGGGAGTTTGCCTGGTACAACTTACACAGGAAACTGGGATGAGACGTAGGGCTACTCTACTTGTGCTCACGCTACGTGGCCTGGAGGAGTTATCACGCAGCAGAATTCAACCCCCTTCCTCTACACGTGTGTACCCCAAGGAAGCGCTGGGCAGTGGGTGTTCTCAGGCCAAGAGCAGTCCTTGTTGTGGGCTGCACCTGCTCTGCGGTTCAAAGGTTCTCTGACTCTGCTCCTTTGGAAGACTTTCAGAGCTGACGCTATCCCTGGGCTGCCGAAGCAAAGAGGCATAGAGGCCTTTCCCCCTGAAGGCATGGGCCTGTTTCCCATGGAGAAAGTGTACCTCGCACCTCCCGGGCTGGAGGCCTGTACGTTGACACCGTTTGTTCTGCCCCCGGAAAACACAAGTAGGTGTACTCGCTTTGGGCTCCCTGGTGAAAGAGTTTGCAGTCGCCGGCGCTCTGAGTAGCTTTCCTCAAGTTTGACTCCGAGCTAGGTCAACTCGGCCTTCGGAGGCTAGATGGGAGCAAACGTGTTAAGCTTGTGGGGAAAGCCTTTGACCAATGGCCACTAGGCTGGCGCTTGAGGCGAGGGTTAGGCAGGAGCTTTCCCACACAGGGTTTTTCTCTTGTGATAAGCTGTCCCTTTGGGCTGAAGCCGGCGGCGTGTCTGTACCACAGCCTGGGAAGCAGGGCCTGAGGGGAGTCTGCCAGCTGACTGGCCTCCATGATAGGCAGCTGAGAAATGGGGCAAGACTTATGGAACCCGCTTACAACGAAATGTTTCTTTTCAGAATTGGCGAATTTGCTACCCCCCGTCAGCAGCTCCTCGCCTTCAGAGTGCTGTCCCTGTGTAGACGAGGGAAAGCCACCACCGTCTCCACCTTTTCAACGGCTCTTTCCCCAGTCGGTTTCTCCGTGAAAGAGCCAGAAGGGCTGATCTCAACCAATCGACCTGCACAGCGTGGGTCCTTGGGGCGGGGCACTCCTGAGCCAATGTGCCACCTCAGGAATGAAAGCAAAGTTTCCCTGCCACAGGAAAGCACACTGAAGCCTGGCGTCTTCTCTCTGAAATCGAAGTGGCCTTGAGGCGTGAGGTCTATGCTACAATGTGGAAAAGCTCGGTGTTACGGCTGTCTTACTCCCTCTCTCGGTACCATACCCTGTGCTCAGCCGTGTGGGAATGCTGAGTGGGAGAGACTGCCTCTCTGCCCGACTCTGAAGGCTTCTTCCCTTTAGGGCAATTCCGTTTGTGTCTTACTTCGTGGAGGAGGAATGAGGGCGCCCAGAGACATGCTGACGTGAAATAACTAACGACAGAGGATCTGCGGGAGCCGGTTTCTCGGTGGAAGGAGCCAAAAAGCCAGCATTCCTAAGGTCTCTTTGAGAGCTGCCAGACACTCAGCCGTCAGAGGCCTAAGAATTGGCCATTGTGACGGCATGGCAACACTTGGAATCCTAGGTCACAGTGGAAGTGCGACGCGCAAGCTGGATGGAAGAAGCTTCCAAGCACAGTGTTCTTTCATGTACCAAAGAGAACGCAAGTGTCTGAGGCTGGTGGCATTGTGGCTGGAGAGCGCTGGCATCGTCGCGGGCCTGTCGGCTACTTTCCTGTTTCCGACCCTCTCAGGAAACTCTTCCCCAAAGGCGTTGGGACCGGCTGAGAGAGAACAGCTGCGAAGTGGATGCACAGAACACTCACCTAGATACCAGCCCAGGGTCCCAGGCATCCATCTTTCTCTGGAGGGTACGTACCCCACCCAGGGATTCAAGCAGGGAGTTTGCCTGGTACAACTTACACAGGAAACTGGGATGAGACGTAGGGCTACTCTACTTGTGCTCACGCTACGTGGCCTGCAGGAGTTATCACGCAGCAGAATTCAACCCCCTTCCTCTACACGTGTGTACCCCAAGGAAGCGCTGGGCAGTGGGTGTTCTCAGGCCAAGAGCAGTCCTTGTTGTGGGCTGCACCTGCTCTGCGGTTCAAAGGTTCTCTGACTCTGCTCCTTTGGAAGACTTTCAGAGCTGACGCTATCCCTGGGCTGCCGAAGCAAAGAGGCATAGAGGCCTTTCCCCCTGAAGGCATGGGCCTGTTTCCCATGGAGAAAGTGTACCTGGCACCTCCCGGGCTGGAGGCGTGTACGTTGACACCGTTTGTTCTGCCCCCGGAAAACACAAGTAGGTGTACTCGCTTTGGGCTCCCTGGTGAAAGAGTTTGCAGTCGCCGGCGCTCTGAGTAGCTTTCCTCAAGTTTGACTCCGAGCTAGGTCAACTCGGCCTTCGGAGGCTAGATGGGAGCAAACGTGTTAAGCTTGTGGGGAAAGCCTTTGACCAATGGCCACTAGGCTTGCGCTTGAGGCGAGGGTTAGGCAGGCGCTTTCCCACACAGGGTTTTTCTCTTGTGATAAGCTGTCCCTTTGGGCTGATGCCGGCGGCGTGTCTGTACCACAGCCTGGGAAGCAGGGCCTGAGGGGAGTCTGCCAGCTGACTGGCCTCCATGATAGGCAGCTGAGAAATGGGGCAAGACTTATGGAACCCGCTTACAACGAAATGTTTCTTTTCAGAATTGGAGAATTTGCTACCCCCCGTCAGCAGCTCCTCGCCTTCAGACTGCTGTCCCTGTGTAGACGAGGGAAAGCCACCACCGTCTCCACCTTTTCAACGGCTCTTTCCCCAGTCGGTTTCTCCGTGAAAGAGCCAGAAGGGCTGATCTCAACCAATCGACCTGCACAGCGTGGGTCCTTGGGGCGGGGCACTCCTGAGCCAATGTGCCACCTCAGGAATGAAAGCAAAGTTTCCCTGCCACAGGAAAGCACACTGAAGCCTGGCGTCTTCTCTCTGAAATCGAAGTGGCCTTGAGGCGTGAGGTCTATGCTACAATGTGGAAAAGCTCGGTGTTACGGCTGTCTTACTCCCTCTCTCGGTACCATACCCTGTGCTCAGCCGTGTGGGAATGCTGAGTGGGAGAGACTGCCTCTCTGCCCGACTCTGAAGGCTTCTTCCCTTTAGGGCAATTCCGTTTGTGTCTTACTTCGTGGAGGAGAAATGAGGGCGCCCAGAGACATGCTGACGTGAAATAACTAACGACAGAGGATCTGCGGGAGCCGGTTTCTCGGTGGAAGGAGCCAAAAAGCCAGCATTCCTAAGGTCTCTTTGAGAGCTGCCAGACACTCAGCCGTCAGAGGCCTAAGAATTGGCCATTGTGACGGCATGGCAACACTTGGAATCCTAGGTCACAGTGGAAGTGCGACGCGCAAGCTGGATGGAAGAAGCTTCCAAGCACAGTGTTCTTTCATGTACCAAAGAGAACGCAAGTGTCTGAGGCTGGTGGCATTGTGGCTGGAGAGCGCTGGCATCGTCGCGGGCCTGTCGGCTACTTTCCTGTTTCCGACCCTCTCAGGAAACTCTTCCCCAAAGGCGTTGGGACCGGCTGAGAGAGAACAGCTGCGAAGTGGATGCACAGAACACTCACCTAGATACCAGCCCAGGGTCCCAGGCATCCATCTTTCTCTGGAGGGTACGTACCCCACCCAGGGATTCAAGCAGGGAGTTTGCCTGGTACAACTTACACAGGAAACTGGGATGAGACGTAGGGCTACTCTACTTGTGCTCACGCTACGTGGCCTGCAGGAGTTATCACGCAGCAGAATTCAACCCCCTTCCTCTACACGTGTGTACCCCAAGGAAGCGCTGGGCAGTGGGTGTTCTCAGGCCAAGAGCAGTCCTTGTTGTGGGCTGCACCTGCTCTGCGGTTCAAAGGTTCTCTGACTCTGCTCCTTTGGAAGACTTTCAGAGCTGACGCTATCCCTGGGCTGCCGAAGCAAAGAGGCATAGAGGCCTTTCCCCCTGAAGGCATGGGCCTGTTTCCCATGGAGAAAGTGTACCTGGCACCTCCGGGGCTGGAGGCGTGTACGTTGACACCGTTTGTTCTGCCCCCGGAAAACACAAGTAGGTGTACTCGCTTTGGGCTCCCTGGTGAAAGAGTTTGCAGTCGCCGGCGCTCTGAGTAGCTTTCCTCAAGTTTGACTCCGAGCTAGGTCAACTCGGCCTTCGGAGGCTAGATGGGAGCAAACGTGTTAAGCTTGTGGGGAAAGCCTTTGACCAATGGCCACTAGGCTGGCGCTTGAGGCGAGGGTTAGGCAGGAGCTTTCCCACACAGGGTTTTTCTCTTGTGATAAGCTGTCCCTTTGGGCTGAAGCCGGCGGCGTGTCTGTACCACAGCCTGGGAAGCAGGGCCTGAGGGGAGTCTGCCAGCTGACTGGCCTCCATGATAGGCAGCTGAGAAATGGGGCAAGACTTATGGAACCCGCTTACAACGAAATGTTTCTTTTCAGAATTGGCGAATTTGCTACCCCCCGTCAGCAGCTCCTCGCCTTCAGAGTGCTGTCCCTGTGTAGACGAGGGAAAGCCACCACCGTCTCCACCTTTTCAACGGCTCTTTCCCCAGTCGGTTTCTCCGTGAAAGAGCCAGAAGGGCTGATCTCAACCAATCGACCTGCACAGCGTGGGTCCTTGGGGCGGGGCACTCCTGAGCCAATGTGCCACCTCAGGAATGAAAGCAAAGTTTCCCTGCCACAGGAAAGCACACTGAAGCCTGGCGTCTTCTCTCTGAAATCGAAGTGGCCTTGAGGCGTGAGGTCTATGCTACAATGTGGAAAAGCTCGGTGTTACGGCTGTCTTACTCCCTCTCTCGGTACCATACCCTGTGCTCAGCCGTGTGGGAATGCTGAGTGGGAGAGACTGCCTCTCTGCCCGACTCTGAAGGCTTCTTCCCTTTAGGGCAATTCCGTTTGTGTCTTACTTCGTGGAGGAGGAATGAGGGCGCCCAGAGACATGCTGACGTGAAATAACTAACGACAGAGGATCTGCGGGAGCCGGTTTCTCGGTGGAAGGAGCCAAAAAGCCAGCATTCCTAAGGTCTCTTTGAGAGCTGCCAGACACTCAGCCGTCAGAGGCCTAAGAATTGGCCATTGTGACGGCATGGCAACACTTGGAATCCTAGGTCACAGTGGAAGTGCGACGCGCAAGCTGGATGGAAGAAGCTTCCAAGCACAGTGTTCTTTCATGTACCAAAGAGAACGCAAGTGTCTGAGGCTGGTGGCATTGTGGCTGGAGAGCGCTGGCATCGTCGCGGGCCTGTCGGCTACTTTCCTGTTTCCGACCCTCTCAGGAAACTCTTCCCCAAAGGCGTTGGGACCGGCTGAGAGAGAACAGCTGCGAAGTGGATGCACAGAACACTCACCTAGATACCAGCCCAGGGTCCCAGGCATCCATCTTTCTCTGGAGGGTACGTACCCCACCCAGGGATTCAAGCAGGGAGTTTGCCTGGTACAACTTACACAGGAAACTGGGATGAGACGTAGGGCTACTCTACTTGTGCTCACGCTACGTGGCCTGGAGGAGTTATCACGCAGCAGAATTCAACCCCCTTCCTCTACACGTGTGTACCCCAAGGAAGCGCTGGGCAGTGGGTGTTCTCAGGCCAAGAGCAGTCCTTGTTGTGGGCTGCACCTGCTCTGCGGTTCAAAGGTTCTCTGACTCTGCTCCTTTGGAAGACTTTCAGAGCTGACGCTATCCCTGGGCTGCCGAAGCAAAGAGGCATAGAGGCCTTTCCCCCTGAAGGCATGGGCTTGTTTCCCATGGAGAAAGTGTACCTGGCACCTCCGGGGCTGGAGGCGTGTACGTTGACACCGTTTGTTCTGCCCCCGGAAAACACAAGTAGGTGTACTCGCTTTGGGCTCCCTGGTGAAAGAGTTTGCAGTCGCCGGCGCTCTGAGTAGCTTTCCTCAAGTTTGACTCCGAGCTAGGTCAACTCGGCCTTCGGAGGCTAGATGGGAGCAAACGTGTTAAGCTTGTGGGGAAAGCCTTTGACCAATGGCCACTAGGCTGGCGCTTGAGGCGAGGGTTAGGCAGGAGCTTTCCCACACAGGGTTTTTCTCTTGTGATAAGCTGTCCCTTTGGGCTGAAGCCGGCGGCGTGTCTGTACCACAGCCTGGGAAGCAGGGCCTGAGGGGAGTCTGCCAGCTGACTGGCCTCCATGATAGGCAGCTGAGAAATGGGGCAAGACTTATGGAACCCGCTTACAACGAAATGTTTCTTTTCAGAATTGGCGAATTTGCTACCCCCCGTCAGCAGCTCCTCGCCTTCAGAGTGCTGTCCCTGTGTAGACGAGGGAAAGCCACCACCGTCTCCACCTTTTCAACGGCTCTTTCCCCAGTCGGTTTCTCCGTGAAAGAGCCAGAAGGGCTGATCTCAACCAATCGACCTGCACAGCGTGGGTCCTTGGGGCGGGGCACTCCTGAGCCAATGTGCCACCTCAGGAATGAAAGCAAAGTTTCCCTGCCACAGGAAAGCACACTGAAGCCTGGCGTCTTCTCTCTGAAATCGAAGTGGCCTTGAGGCGTGAGGTCTATGCTACAATGTGGAAAAGCTCGGTGTTACGGCTGTCTTACTCCCTCTCTCGGTACCATACCCTGTGCTCAGCCGTGTGGGAATGCTGAGTGGGAGAGACTGCCTCTCTGCCCGACTCTGAAGGCTTCTTCCCTTTAGGGCAATTCCGTTTGTGTCTTACTTCGTGGAGGAGGAATGAGGGCGCCCAGAGACATGCTGACGTGAAATAACTAACGACAGAGGATCTGCGGGAGCCGGTTTCTCGGTGGAAGGAGCCAAAAAGCCAGCATTCCTAAGGTCTCTTTGAGAGCTGCCAGACACTCAGCCGTCAGAGGCCTAAGAATTGGCCATTGTGACGGCATGGCAACACTTGGAATCCTAGGTCACAGTGGAAGTGCGACGCGCAAGCTGGATGGAAGAAGCTTCCAAGCACAGTGTTCTTTCATGTACCAAAGAGAACGCAAGTGTCTGAGGCTGGTGGCATTGTGGCTGGAGAGCGCTGGCATCGTCGCGGGCCTGTCGGCTACTTTCCTGTTTCCGACCCTCTCAGGAAACTCTTCCCCAAAGGCGTTGGGACCGGCTGAGAGAGAACAGCTGCGAAGTGGATGCACAGAACACTCACCTAGATACCAGCCCAGGGTCCCAGGCATCCATCTTTCTCTGGAGGGTACGTACCCCACCCAGGGATTCAAGCAGGGAGTTTGCCTGGTACAACTTACACAGGAAACTGGGATGAGACGTAGGGCTACTCTACTTGTGCTCACGCTACGTGGCCTGGAGGAGTTATCACGCAGCAGAATTCAACCCCCTTCCTCTACACGTGTGTACCCCAAGGAAGCGCTGGGCAGTGGGTGTTCTCAGGCCAAGAGCAGTCCTTGTTGTGGGCTGCACCTGCTCTGCGGTTCAAAGGTTCTCTGACTCTGCTCCTTTGGAAGACTTTCAGAGCTGACGCTATCCCTGGGCTGCCGAAGCAAAGAGGCATAGAGGCCTTTCCCCCTGAAGGCATGGGCTTGTTTCCCATGGAGAAAGTGTACCTGGCACCTCCGGGGCTGGAGGCGTGTACGTTGACACCGTTTGTTCTGCCCCCGGAAAACACAAGTAGGTGTACTCGCTTTGGGCTCCCTGGTGAAAGAGTTTGCAGTCGCCGGCGCTCTGAGTAGCTTTCCTCAAGTTTGACTCCGAGCTAGGTCAACTCGGCCTTCGGAGGCTAGATGGGAGCAAACGTGTTAAGCTTGTGGGGAAAGCCTTTGACCAATGGCCACTAGGCTGGCGCTTGAGGCGAGGGTTAGGCAGGAGCTTTCCCACACAGGGTTTTTCTCTTGTGATAAGCTGTCCCTTTGGGCTGAAGCCGGCGGCGTGTCTGTACCACAGCCTGGGAAGCAGGGCCTGAGGGGAGTCTGCCAGCTGACTGGCCTCCATGATAGGCAGCTGAGAAATGGGGCAAGACTTATGGAACCCGCTTACAACGAAATGTTTCTTTTCAGAATTGGCGAATTTGCTACCCCCCGTCAGCAGCTCCTCGCCTTCAGAGTGCTGTCCCTGTGTAGACGAGGGAAAGCCACCACCGTCTCCACCTTTTCAACGGCTCTTTCCCCAGTCGGTTTCTCCGTGAAAGAGCCAGAAGGGCTGATCTCAACCAATCGACCTGCACAGCGTGGGTCCTTGGGGCGGGGCACTCCTGAGCCAATGTGCCACCTCAGGAATGAAAGCAAAGTTTCCCTGCCACAGGAAAGCACACTGAAGCCTGGCGTCTTCTCTCTGAAATCGAAGTGGCCTTGAGGCGTGAGGTCTATGCTACAATGTGGAAAAGCTCGGTGTTACGGCTGTCTTACTCCCTCTCTCGGTACCATACCCTGTGCTCAGCCGTGTGGGAATGCTGAGTGGGAGAGACTGCCTCTCTGCCCGACTCTGAAGGCTTCTTCCCTTTAGGGCAATTCCGTTTGTGTCTTACTTCGTGGAGGAGGAATGAGGGCGCCCAGAGACATGCTGACGTGAAATAACTAACGACAGAGGATCTGCGGGAGCCGGTTTCTCGGTGGAAGGAGCCAAAAAGCCAGCATTCCTAAGGTCTCTTTGAGAGCTGCCAGACACTCAGCCGTCAGAGGCCTAAGAATTGGCCATTGTGACGGCATGGCAACACTTGGAATCCTAGGTCACAGTGGAAGTGCGACGCGCAAGCTGGATGGAAGAAGCTTCCAAGCACAGTGTTCTTTCATGTACCAAAGAGAACGCAAGTGTCTGAGGCTGGTGGCATTGTGGCTGGAGAGCGCTGGCATCGTCGCGGGCCTGTCGGCTACTTTCCTGTTTCCGACCCTCTCAGGAAACTCTTCCCCAAAGGCGTTGGGACCGGCTGAGAGAGAACAGCTGCGAAGTGGATGCACAGAACACTCACCTAGATACCAGCCCAGGGTCCCAGGCATCCATCTTTCTCTGGAGGGTACGTACCCCACCCAGGGATTCAAGCAGGGAGTTTGCCTGGTACAACTTACACAGGAAACTGGGATGAGACGTAGGGCTACTCTACTTGTGCTCACGCTACGTGGCCTGGAGGAGTTATCACGCAGCAGAATTCAACCCCCTTCCTCTACACGTGTGTACCCCAAGGAAGCGCTGGGCAGTGGGTGTTCTCAGGCCAAGAGCAGTCCTTGTTGTGGGCTGCACCTGCTCTGCGGTTCAAAGGTTCTCTGACTCTGCTCCTTTGGAAGACTTTCAGAGCTGACGCTATCCCTGGGCTGCCGAAGCAAAGAGGCATAGAGGCCTTTCCCCCTGAAGGCATGGGCTTGTTTCCCATGGAGAAAGTGTACCTGGCACCTCCGGGGCTGGAGGCGTGTACGTTGACACCGTTTGTTCTGCCCCCGGAAAACACAAGTAGGTGTACTCGCTTTGGGCTCCCTGGTGAAAGAGTTTGCAGTCGCCGGCGCTCTGAGTAGCTTTCCTCAAGTTTGACTCCGAGCTAGGTCAACTCGGCCTTCGGAGGCTAGATGGGAGCAAACGTGTTAAGCTTGTGGGGAAAGCCTTTGACCAATGGCCACTAGGCTGGCGCTTGAGGCGAGGGTTAGGCAGGAGCTTTCCCACACAGGGTTTTTCTCTTGTGATAAGCTGTCCCTTTGGGCTGAAGCCGGCGGCGTGTCTGTACCACAGCCTGGGAAGCAGGGCCTGAGGGGAGTCTGCCAGCTGACTGGCCTCCATGATAGGCAGCTGAGAAATGGGGCAAGACTTATGGAACCCGCTTACAACGAAATGTTTCTTTTCAGAATTGGCGAATTTGCTACCCCCCGTCAGCAGCTCCTCGCCTTCAGAGTGCTGTCCCTGTGTAGACGAGGGAAAGCCACCACCGTCTCCACCTTTTCAACGGCTCTTTCCCCAGTCGGTTTCTCCGTGAAAGAGCCAGAAGGGCTGATCTCAACCAATCGACCTGCACAGCGTGGGTCCTTGGGGCGGGGCACTCCTGAGCCAATGTGCCACCTCAGGAATGAAAGCAAAGTTTCCCTGCCACAGGAAAGCACACTGAAGCCTGGCGTCTTCTCTCTGAAATCGAAGTGGCCTTGAGGCGTGAGGTCTATGCTACAATGTGGAAAAGCTCGGTGTTACGGCTGTCTTACTCCCTCTCTCGGTACCATACCCTGTGCTCAGCCGTGTGGGAATGCTGAGTGGGAGAGACTGCCTCTCTGCCCGACTCTGAAGGCTTCTTCCCTTTAGGGCAATTCCGTTTGTGTCTTACTTCGTGGAGGAGGAATGAGGGCGCCCAGAGACATGCTGACGTGAAATAACTAACGACAGAGGATCTGCGGGAGCCGGTTTCTCGGTGGAAGGAGCCAAAAAGCCAGCATTCCTAAGGTCTCTTTGAGAGCTGCCAGACACTCAGCCGTCAGAGGCCTAAGAATTGGCCATTGTGACGGCATGGCAACACTTGGAATCCTAGGTCACAGTGGAAGTGCGACGCGCAAGCTGGATGGAAGAAGCTTCCAAGCACAGTGTTCTTTCATGTACCAAAGAGAACGCAAGTGTCTGAGGCTGGTGGCATTGTGGCTGGAGAGCGCTGGCATCGTCGCGGGCCTGTCGGCTACTTTCCTGTTTCCGACCCTCTCAGGAAACTCTTCCCCAAAGGCGTTGGGACCGGCTGAGAGAGAACAGCTGCGAAGTGGATGCACAGAACACTCACCTAGATACCAGCCCAGGGTCCCAGGCATCCATCTTTCTCTGGAGGGTACGTACCCCACCCAGGGATTCAAGCAGGGAGTTTGCCTGGTACAACTTACACAGGAAACTGGGATGAGACGTAGGGCTACTCTACTTGTGCTCACGCTACGTGGCCTGGAGGAGTTATCACGCAGCAGAATTCAACCCCCTTCCTCTACACGTGTGTACCCCAAGGAAGCGCTGGGCAGTGGGTGTTCTCAGGCCAAGAGCAGTCCTTGTTGTGGGCTGCACCTGCTCTGCGGTTCAAAGGTTCTCTGACTCTGCTCCTTTGGAAGACTTTCAGAGCTGACGCTATCCCTGGGCTGCCGAAGCAAAGAGGCATAGAGGCCTTTCCCCCTGAAGGCATGGGCTTGTTTCCCATGGAGAAAGTGTACCTGGCACCTCCGGGGCTGGAGGCGTGTACGTTGACACCGTTTGTTCTGCCCCCGGAAAACACAAGTAGGTGTACTCGCTTTGGGCTCCCTGGTGAAAGAGTTTGCAGTCACCGGCGCTCTGAGTAGCTTTCCTCAAGTTTGACTCCGAGCTAGGTCAACTCGGCCTTCGGAGGCTAGATGGGAGCAAACGTGTTAAGCTTGTGGGGAAAGCCTTTGACCAATGGCCACTAGGCTGGCGCTTGAGGCGAGGGTTAGGCAGGAGCTTTCCCACACAGGGTTTTTCTCTTGTGATAAGCTGTCCCTTTGGGCTGAAGCCGGCGGCGTGTCTGTACCACAGCCTGGGAAGCAGGGCCTGAGGGGAGTCTGCCAGCTGACTGGCCTCCATGATCGGCAGCTGAGAAATGGGGCAAGACTTATGGAACCCGCTTACAACGAAATGTTTCTTTTCAGAATTGGCGAATTTGCTACCCCCCGTCAGCAGCTCCTCGCCTTCAGACGGCTGTCCCTGTGTAGACGAGGGAAAGCCACCACCGTCTCCACCTTTTCAACGGCTCTTTCCCCAGTCGGTTTCTCCGTGAAAGAGCCAGAAGGGCTGATCTCAACCAATCGACCTGCACAGCGTGGGTCCTTGGGGCGGGGCACTCCTGAGCCAATGTGCCACCTCAGGAATGAAAGCAAAGTTTCCCTGCCACAGGAAAGCACACTGAAGCCTGGCGTCTTCTCTCTGAAATCGAAGTGGCCTTGAGGCGTGAGGTCTATGCTACAATGTGGAAAAGCTCGGTGTTACGGCTGTCTTACTCCCTCTCTCGGTACCATACCCTGTGCTCAGCCGTGTGGGAATGCTGAGTGGGAGAGACTGCCTCTCTGCCCGACTCTGAAGGCTTCTTCCCTTTAGGGCAATTCCGTTTGTGTCTTACTTCGTGGAGGAGGAATGAGGGCGCCCAGAGACATGCTGACGTGAAATAACTAACGACAGAGGATCTGCGGGAGCCGGTTTCTCGGTGGAAGGAGCCAAAAAGCCAGCATTCCTAAGGTCTCTTTGAGAGCTGCCAGACACTCAGCCGTCAGAGGCCTAAGAATTGGCCATTGTGACGGCATGGCAACACTTGGAATCCTAGGTCACAGTGGAAGTGCGACGCGCAAGCTGGATGGAAGAAGCTTCCAAGCACAGTGTTCTTTCATGTACCAAAGAGAACGCAAGTGTCTGAGGCTGGTGGCATTGTGGCTGGAGAGCGCTGGCATCGTCGCGGGCCTGTCGGCTACTTTCCTGTTTCCGACCCTCTCAGGAAACTCTTCCCCAAAGGCGTTGGGACCGGCTGAGAGAGAACAGCTGCGAAGTGGATGCACAGAACACTCACCTAGATACCAGCCCAGGGTCCCAGGCATCCATCTTTCTCTGGAGGGTACGTACCCCACCCAGGGATTCAAGCAGGGAGTTTGCCTGGTACAACTTACACAGGAAACTGGGATGAGACGTAGGGCTACTCTACTTGTGCTCACGCTACGTGGCCTGGAGGAGTTATCACGCAGCAGAATTCAACCCCCTTCCTCTACACGTGTGTACCCCAAGGAAGCGCTGGGCAGTGGGTGTTCTCAGGCCAAGAGCAGTCCTTGTTGTGGGCTGCACCTGCTCTGCGGTTCAAAGGTTCTCTGACTCTGCTCCTTTGGAAGACTTTCAGAGCTGACGCTATCCCTGGGCTGCCGAAGCAAAGAGGCATAGAGGCCTTTCCCCCTGAAGGCATGGGCTTGTTTCCCATGGAGAAAGTGTACCTGGCACCTCCCGGGCTGGAGGCGTGTACGTTGACACCGTTTGTTCTGCCCCCGGAAAACACAAGTAGGTGTACTCGCTTTGGGCTCCCTGGTGAAAGAGTTTGCAGTCGCCGGCGCTCTGAGTAGCTTTCCTCAAGTTTGACTCCGAGCTAGGTCAACTCGGCCTTCGGAGGCTAGATGGGAGCAAACGTGTTAAGCTTGTGGGGAAAGCCTTTGACCAATGGCCACTAGGCTGGCGCTTGAGGCGAGGGTTAGGCAGGAGCTTTCCCACACAGGGTTTTTCTCTTGTGATAAGCTGTCCCTTTGGGCTGAAGCCGGCGGCGTGTCTGTACCACAGCCTGGGAAGCAGGGCCTGAGGGGAGTCTGCCAGCTGACTGGCCTCCATGATAGGCAGCTGAGAAATGGGGCAAGACTTATGGAACCCGCTTACAACGAAATGTTTCTTTTCAGAATTGGCGAATTTGCTACCCCCCGTCAGCAGCCCCTCGCCTTCAGAGTGCTGTCCCTGTGTAGACGAGGGAAAGCCACCACCGTCTCCACCTTTTCAACGGCTCTTTCCCCAGTCGGTTTCTCCGTGAAAGAGCCAGAAGGGCTGATCTCAACCAATCGACCTGCACAGCGTGGGTCCTTGGGGCGGGGCACTCCTGAGCCAATGTGCCACCTCAGGAATGAAAGCAAAGTTTCCCTGCCACAGGAAAGCACACTGAAGCCTGGCGTCTTCTCTCTGAAATCGAAGTGGCCTTGAGGCGTGAGGTCTATGCTACAATGTGGAAAAGCTCGGTGTTACGGCTGTCTTACTCCCTCTCTCGGTACCATACCCTGTGCTCAGCCGTGTGGGAATGCTGAGTGGGAGAGACTGCCTCTCTGCCCGACTCTGAAGGCTTCTTCCCTTTAGGGCAATTCCGTTTGTGTCTTACTTCGTGGAGGAGGAATGAGGGCGCCCAGAGACATGCTGACGTGAAATAACTAACGACAGAGGATCTGCGGGAGCCGGTTTCTCGGTGGAAGGAGCCAAAAAGCCAGCATTCCTAAGGTCTCTTTGAGAGCTGCCAGACACTCAGCCGTCAGAGGCCTAAGAATTGGCCATTGTGACGGCATGGCAACACTTGGAATCCTAGGTCACAGTGGAAGTGCGACGCGCAAGCTGGATGGAAGAAGCTTCCAAGCACAGTGTTCTTTCATGTACCAAAGAGAACGCAAGTGTCTGAGGCTGGTGGCATTGTGGCTGGAGAGCGCTGGCATCGTCGCGGGCCTGTCGGCTACTTTCCTGTTTCCGACCCTCTCAGGAAACTCTTCCCCAAAGGCGTTGGGACCGGCTGAGAGAGAACAGCTGCGAAGTGGATGCACAGAACACTCACCTAGATACCAGCCCAGGGTCCCAGGCATCCATCTTTCTCTGGAGGGTACGTACCCCACCCAGGGATTCAAGCAGGGAGTTTGCCTGGTACAACTTACACAGGAAACTGGGATGAGACGTAGGGCTACTCTACTTGTGCTCACGCTACGTGGCCTGGAGGAGTTATCACGCAGCAGAATTCAACCCCCTTCCTCTACACGTGTGTACCCCAAGGAAGCGCTGGGCAGTGGGTGTTCTCAGGCCAAGAGCAGTCCTTGTTGTGGGCTGCACCTGCTCTGCGGTTCAAAGGTTCTCTGACTCTGCTCCTTTGGAAGACTTTCAGAGCTGACGCTATCCCTGGGCTGCCGAAGCAAAGAGGCATAGAGGCCTTTCCCCCTGAAGGCATGGGCTTGTTTCCCATGGAGAAAGTGTACCTGGCACCTCCGGGGCTGGAGGCGTGTACGTTGACACCGTTTGTTCTGCCCCCGGAAAACACAAGTAGGTGTACTCGCTTTGGGCTCCCTGGTGAAAGAGTTTGCAGTCGCCGGCGCTCTGAGTAGCTTTCCTCAAGTTTGACTCCGAGCTAGGTCAACTCGGCCTTCGGAGGCTAGATGGGAGCAAACGTGTTAAGCTTGTGGGGAAAGCCTTTGACCAATGGCCACTAGGCTGGCGCTTGAGGCGAGGGTTAGGCAGGAGCTTTCCCACACAGGGTTTTTCTCTTGTGATAAGCTGTCCCTTTGGGCTGAAGCCGGCGGCGTGTCTGTACCACAGCCTGGGAAGCAGGGCCTGAGGGGAGTCTGCCAGCTGACTGGCCTCCATGATCGGCAGCTGAGAAATGGGGCAAGACTTATGGAACCCGCTTACAACGAAATGTTTCTTTTCAGAATTGGCGAATTTGCTACCCCCCGTCAGCAGCTCCTCGCCTTCAGAGTGCTGTCCCTGTGTAGACGAGGGAAAGCCACCACCGTCTCCACCTTTTCAACGGCTCTTTCCCCAGTCGGTTTCTCCGTGAAAGAGCCAGAAGGGCTGATCTCAACCAATCGACCTGCACAGCGTGGGTCCTTGGGGCGGGGCACTCCTGAGCCAATGTGCCACCTCAGGAATGAAAGCAAAGTTTCCCTGCCACAGGAAAGCACACTGAAGCCTGGCGTCTTCTCTCTGAAATCGAAGTGGCCTTGAGGCGTGAGGTCTATGCTACAATGTGGAAAAGCTCGGTGTTACGGCTGTCTTACTCCCTCTCTCGGTACCATACCCTGTGCTCAGCCGTGTGGGAATGCTGAGTGGGAGAGACTGCCTCTCTGCCCGACTCTGAAGGCTTCTTCCCTTTAGGGCAATTCCGTTTGTGTCTTACTTCGTGGAGGAGGAATGAGGGCGCCCAGAGACATGCTGACGTGAAATAACTAACGACAGAGGATCTGCGGGAGCCGGTTTCTCGGTGGAAGGAGCCAAAAAGCCAGCATTCCTAAGGTCTCTTTGAGAGCTGCCAGACACTCAGCCGTCAGAGGCCTAAGAATTGGCCATTGTGACGGCATGGCAACACTTGGAATCCTAGGTCACAGTGGAAGTGCGACGCGCAAGCTGGATGGAAGAAGCTTCCAAGCACAGTGTTCTTTCATGTACCAAAGAGAACGCAAGTGTCTGAGGCTGGTGGCATTGTGGCTGGAGAGCGCTGGCATCGTCGCGGGCCTGTCGGCTACTTTCCTGTTTCCGACCCTCTCAGGAAACTCTTCCCCAAAGGCGTTGGGACCGGCTGAGAGAGAACAGCTGCGAAGTGGATGCACAGAACACTCACCTAGATACCAGCCCAGGGTCCCAGGCATCCATCTTTCTCTGGAGGGTACGTACCCCACCCAGGGATTCAAGCAGGGAGTTTGCCTGGTACAACTTACACAGGAAACTGGGATGAGACGTAGGGCTACTCTACTTGTGCTCACGCTACGTGGCCTGGAGGAGTTATCACGCAGCAGAATTCAACCCCCTTCCTCTACACGTGTGTACCCCAAGGAAGCGCTGGGCAGTGGGTGTTCTCAGGCCAAGAGCAGTCCTTGTTGTGGGCTGCACCTGCTCTGCGGTTCAAAGGTTCTCTGACTCTGCTCCTTTGGAAGACTTTCAGAGCTGACGCTATCCCTGGGCTGCCGAAGCAAAGAGGCATAGAGGCCTTTCCCCCTGAAGGCATGGGCTTGTTTCCCATGGAGAAAGTGTACCTGGCACCTCCCGGGCTGGAGGCGTGTACGTTGACACCGTTTGTTCTGCCCCCGGAAAACACAAGTAGGTGTACTCGCTTTGGGCTCCCTGGTGAAAGAGTTTGCAGTCGCCGGCGCTCTGAGTAGCTTTCCTCAAGTTTGACTCCGAGCTAGGTCAACTCGGCCTTCGGAGGCTAGATGGGAGCAAACGTGTTAAGCTTGTGGGGAAAGCCTTTGACCAATGGCCACTAGGCTGGCGCTTGAGGCGAGGGTTAGGCAGGAGCTTTCCCACACAGGGTTTTTCTCTTGTGATAAGCTGTCCCTTTGGGCTGAAGCCGGCGGCGTGTCTGTACCACAGCCTGGGAAGCAGGGCCTGAGGGGAGTCTGCCAGCTGACTGGCCTCCATGATAGGCAGCTGAGAAATGGGGCAAGACTTATGGAACCCGCTTACAACGAAATGTTTCTTTTCAGAATTGGCGAATTTGCTACCCCCCGTCAGCAGCTCCTCGCCTTCAGAGTGCTGTCCCTGTGTAGACGAGGGAAAGCCACCACCGTCTCCACCTTTTCAACGGCTCTTTCCCCAGTCGGTTTCTCCGTGAAAGAGCCAGAAGGGCTGATCTCAACCAATCGACCTGCACAGCGTGGGTCCTTGGGGCGGGGCACTCCTGAGCCAATGTGCCACCTCAGGAATGAAAGCAAAGTTTCCCTGCCACAGGAAAGCACACTGAAGCCTGGCGTCTTCTCTCTGAAATCGAAGTGGCCTTGAGGCGTGAGGTCTATGCTACAATGTGGAAAAGCTCGGTGTTACGGCTGTCTTACTCCCTCTCTCGGTACCATACCCTGTGCTCAGCCGTGTGGGAATGCTGAGTGGGAGAGACTGCCTCTCTGCCCGACTCTGAAGGCTTCTTCCCTTTAGGGCAATTCCGTTTGTGTCTTACTTCGTGGAGGAGGAATGAGGGCGCCCAGAGACATGCTGACGTGAAATAACTAACGACAGAGGATCTGCGGGAGCCGGTTTCTCGGTGGAAGGAGCCACAAAGCCAGCATTCCTAAGGTCTCTTTGAGAGCTGCCAGACACTCAGCCGTCAGAGGCCTAAGAATTGGCCATTGTGACGGCATGGCAACACTTGGAATCCTAGGTCACAGTGGAAGTGCGACGCGCAAGCTGGATGGAAGAAGCTTCCAAGCACAGTGTTCTTTCATGTACCAAAGAGAACGCAAGTGTCTGAGGCTGGTGGCATTGTGGCTGGAGAGCGCTGGCATCGTCGCGGGCCTGTCGGCTACTTTCCTGTTTCCGACCCTCTCAGGAAACTCTTCCCCAAAGGCGTTGGGACCGGCTGAGAGAGAACAGCTGCGAAGTGGATGCACAGAACACTCACCTAGATACCAGCCCAGGGTCCCAGGCATCCATCTTTCTCTGGAGGGTACGTACCCCACCCAGGGATTCAAGCAGGGAGTTTGCCTGGTACAACTTACACAGGAAACTGGGATGAGACGTAGGGCTACTCTACTTGTGCTCACGCTACGTGGCCTGGAGGAGTTATCACGCAGCAGAATTCAACCCCCTTCCTCTACACGTGTGTACCCCAAGGAAGCGCTGGGCAGTGGGTGTTCTCAGGCCAAGAGCAGTCCTTGTTGTGGGCTGCACCTGCTCTGCGGTTCAAAGGTTCTCTGACTCTGCTCCTTTGGAAGACTTTCAGAGCTGACGCTATCCCTGGGCTGCCGAAGCAAAGAGGCATAGAGGCCTTTCCCCCTGAAGGCATGGGCTTGTTTCCCATGGAGGAAGTGTACCTGGCACCTCCCGGGCTGGAGGCGTGTACGTTGACACCGTTTGTTCTGCCCCCGGAAAACACAAGTAGGTGTACTCGCTTTGGGCTCCCTGGTGAAAGAGTTTGCAGTCGCCGGCGCTCTGAGTAGCTTTCCTCAAGTTTGACTCCGAGCTAGGTCAACTCGGCCTTCGGAGGCTAGATGGGAGCAAACGTGTTAAGCTTGTGGGGAAAGCCTTTGACCAATGGCCACTAGGCTGGCGCTTGAGGCGAGGGTTAGGCAGGAGCTTTCCCACACAGGGTTTTTCTCTTGTGATAAGCTGTCCCTTTGGGCTGAAGCCGGCGGCGTGTCTATACCACAGCCTGGGAAGCAGGGCCTGAGGGGAGTCTGCCAGCTGACTGGCCTCCATGATAGGCAGCTGAGAAATGGGGCAAGACTTATGGAACCCGCTTACAACGAAATGTTTCTTTTCAGAATTGGCGAATTTGCTACCCCCCATCAGCAGCTCCTCGCCTTCAGAGTGCTGTCCCTGTGTAGACGAGGGAAAGCCACCACCGTCTCCACCTTTTCAACGGCTCTTTCCCCAGTCGGTTTCTCCGTGAAAGAGCCAGAAGGGCTGATCTCAACCAATCGACCTGCACAGCGTGGGTCCTTGGGGCGGGGCACTCCTGAGCCAATGTGCCACCTCAGGAATGAAAGCAAAGTTTCCCTGCCACAGGAAAGCACACTGAAGCCTGGCGTCTTCTCTCTGAAATCGAAGTGGCCTTGAGGCGTGAGGTCTATGCTACAATGTGGAAAAGCTCGGTGTTACGGCTGTCTTACTCCCTCTCTCGGTACCATACCCTGTGCTCAGCCGTGTGGGAATGCTGAGTGGGAGAGACTGCCTCTCTGCCCGACTCTGAAGGCTTCTTCCCTTTAGGGCAATTCCGTTTGTGTCTTACTTCGTGGAGGAGGAATGAGGGCGCCCAGAGACATGCTGACGTGAAATAACTAACGACAGAGGATCTGCGGGAGCCGGTTTCTCGGTGGAAGGAGCCAAAAAGCCAGCATTCCTAAGGTCTCTTTGAGAGCTGCCAGACACTCAGCCGTCAGAGGCCTAAGAATTGGCCATTGTGACGGCATGGCAACACTTGGAATCCTAGGTCACAGTGGAAGTGCGACGCGCAAGCTGGATGGAAGAAGCTTCCAAGCACAGTGTTCTTTCATGTACCAAAGAGAACGCAAGTGTCTGAGGCTGGTGGCATTGTGGCTGGAGAGCGCTGGCATCGTCGCGGGCCTGTCGGCTACTTTCCTGTTTCCGACCCTCTCAGGAAACTCTTCCCCAAAGGCGTTGGGACCGGCTGAGAGAGAACAGCTGCGAAGTGGATGCACAGAACACTCACCTAGATACCAGCCCAGGGTCCCAGGCATCCATCTTTCTCTGGAGGGTACGTACCCCACCCAGGGATTCAAGCAGGGAGTTTGCCTGGTACAACTTACACAGGAAACTGGGATGAGACGTAGGGCTACTCTACTTGTGCTCACGCTACGTGGCCTGGAGGAGTTATCACGCAGCAGAATTCAACCCCCTTCCTCTACACGTGTGTACCCCAAGGAAGCGCTGGGCAGTGGGTGTTCTCAGGCCAAGAGCAGTCCTTGTTGTGGGCTGCACCTGCTCTGCGGTTCAAAGGTTCTCTGACTCTGCTCCTTTGGAAGACTTTCAGAGCTGACGCTATCCCTGGGCTGCCGAAGCAAAGAGGCATAGAGGCCTTTCCCCCTGAAGGCATGGGCTTGTTTCCCATGGAGAAAGTGTACCTGGCACCTCCGGGGCTGGAGGCGTGTACGTTGACACCGTTTGTTCTGCCCCCGGAAAACACAAGTAGGTGTACTCGATTTGGGCTCCCTGGTGAAAGAGTTTGCAGTCGCCGGCGCTCTGAGTAGCTTTCCTCAAGTTTGACTCCGAGCTAGGTCAACTCGGCCTTCGGAGGCTAGATGGGAGCAAACGTGTTAAGCTTGTGGGGAAAGCCTTTGACCAATGGCCACTAGGCTGGCGCTTGAGGCGAGGGTTAGGCAGGAGCTTTCCCACACAGGGTTTTTCTCTTGTGATAAGCTGTCCCTTTGGGCTGAAGCCGGCGGCGTGTCTGTACCACAGCCTGGGAAGCAGGGCCTGAGGGGAGTCTGCCAGCTGACTGGCCTCCATGATAGGCAGCTGAGAAATGGGGCAAGACTTATGGAACCCGCTTACAACGAAATGTTTCTTTTCAGAATTGGCGAATTTGCTACCCCCCGTCAGCAGCCCCTCGCCTTCAGAGTGCTGTCCCTGTGTAGACGAGGGAAAGCCACCACCGTCTCCACCTTTTCAACGGCTCTTTCCCCAGTCGGTTTCTCCGTGAAAGAGCCAGAAGGGCTGATCTCAACCAATCGACCTGCACAGCGTGGGTCCTTGGGGCGGGGCACTCCTGAGCCAATGTGCCACCTCAGGAATGAAAGCAAAGTTTCCCTGCCACAGGAAAGCACACTGAAGCCTGGCGTCTTCTCTCTGAAATCGAAGTGGCCTTGAGGCGTGAGGTCTATGCTACAATGTGGAAAAGCTCGGTGTTACGGCTGTCTTACTCCCTCTCTCGGTACCATACCCTGTGCTCAGCCGTGTGGGAATGCTGAGTGGGAGAGACTGCCTCTCTGCCCGACTCTGAAGGCTTCTTCCCTTTAGGGCAATTCCGTTTGTGTCTTACTTCGTGGAGGAGGAATGAGGGCGCCCAGAGACATGCTGACGTGAAATAACTAACGACAGAGGATCTGCGGGAGCCGGTTTCTCGGTGGAAGGAGCCAAAAAGCCAGCATTCCTAAGGTCTCTTTGAGAGCTGCCAGACACTCAGCCGTCAGAGGCCTAAGAATTGGCCATTGTGACGGCATGGCAACACTTGGAATCCTAGGTCACAGTGGAAGTGCGACGCGCAAGCTGGATGGAAGAAGCTTCCAAGCACAGTGTTCTTTCATGTACCAAAGAGAACGCAAGTGTCTGAGGCTGGTGGCATTGTGGCTGGAGAGCGCTGGCATCGTCGCGGGCCTGTCGGCTACTTTCCTGTTTCCGACCCTCTCAGGAAACTCTTCCCCAAAGGCGTTGGGACCGGCTGAGAGAGAACAGCTGCGAAGTGGATGCACAGAACACTCACCTAGATACCAGCCCAGGGTCCCAGGCATCCATCTTTCTCTGGAGGGTACGTACCCCACCCAGGGATTCAAGCAGGGAGTTTGCCTGGTACAACTTACACAGGAAACTGGGATGAGACGTAGGGCTACTCTACTTGTGCTCACGCTACGTGGCCTGGAGGAGTTATCACGCAGCAGAATTCAACCCCCTTCCTCTACACGTGTGTACCCCAAGGAAGCGCTGGGCAGTGGGTGTTCTCAGGCCAAGAGCAGTCCTTGTTGTGGGCTGCACCTGCTCTGCGGTTCAAAGGTTCTCTGACTCTGCTCCTTTGGAAGACTTTCAGAGCTGACGCTATCCCTGGGCTGCCGAAGCAAAGAGGCATAGAGGCCTTTCCCCCTGAAGGCATGGGCTTGTTTCCCATGGAGAAAGTGTACCTGGCACCTCCGGGGCTGGAGGCGTGTACGTTGACACCGTTTGTTCTGCCCCCGGAAAACACAAGTAGGTGTACTCGCTTTGGGCTCCCTGGTGAAAGAGTTTGCAGTCGCCGGCGCTCTGAGTAGCTTTCCTCAAGTTTGACTCCGAGCTAGGTCAACTCGGCCTTCGGAGGCTAGATGGGAGCAAACGTGTTAAGCTTGTGGGGAAAGCCTTTGACCAATGGCCACTAGGCTGGCGCTTGAGGCGAGGGTTAGGCAGGAGCTTTCCCACACAGGGTTTTTCTCTTGTGATAAGCTGTCCCTTTGGGCTGAAGCCGGCGGCGTGTCTGTACCACAGCCTGGGAAGCAGGGCCTGAGGGGAGTCTGCCAGCTGACTGGCCTCCATGATAGGCAGCTGAGAAATGGGGCAAGACTTATGGAACCCGCTTACAACGAAATGTTTCTTTTCAGAATTGGCGAATTTGCTACCCCCCGTCAGCAGCTCCTCGCCTTCAGAGTGCTGTCCCTGTGTAGACGAGGGAAAGCCACCACCGTCTCCACCTTTTCAACGGCTCTTTCCCCAGTCGGTTTCTCCGTGAAAGAGCCAGAAGGGCTGATCTCAACCAATCGACCTGCACAGCGTGGGTCCTTGGGGCGGGGCACTCCTGAGCCAATGTGCCACCTCAGGAATGAAAGCAAAGTTTCCCTGCCACAGGAAAGCACACTGAAGCCTGGCGTCTTCTCTCTGAAATCGAAGTGGCCTTGAGGCGTGAGGTCTATGCTACAATGTGGAAAAGCTCGGTGTTACGGCTGTCTTACTCCCTCTCTCGGTACCATACCCTGTGCTCAGCCGTGTGGGAATGCTGAGTGGGAGAGACTGCCTCTCTGCCCGACTCTGAAGGCTTCTTCCCTTTAGGGCAATTCCGTTTGTGTCTTACTTCGTGGAGGAGGAATGAGGGCGCCCAGAGACATGCTGACGTGAAATAACTAACGACAGAGGATCTGCGGGAGCCGGTTTCTCGGTGGAAGGAGCCAAAAAGCCAGCATTCCTAAGGTCTCTTTGAGAGCTGCCAGACACTCAGCCGTCAGAGGCCTAAGAATTGGCCATTGTGACGGCATGGCAACACTTGGAATCCTAGGTCACAGTGGAAGTGCGACGCGCAAGCTGGATGGAAGAAGCTTCCAAGCACAGTGTTCTTTCATGTACCAAAGAGAACGCAAGTGTCTGAGGCTGGTGGCATTGTGGCTGGAGAGCGCTGGCATCGTCGCGGGCCTGTCGGCTACTTTCCTGTTTCCGACCCTCTCAGGAAACTCTTCCCCAAAGGCGTTGGGACCGGCTGAGAGAGAACAGCTGCGAAGTGGATGCACAGAACACTCACCTAGATACCAGCCCAGGGTCCCAGGCATCCATCTTTCTCTGGAGGGTACGTACCCCACCCAGGGATTCAAGCAGGGAGTTTGCCTGGTACAACTTACACAGGAAACTGGGATGAGACGTAGGGCTACTCTACTTGTGCTCACGCTACGTGGCCTGGAGGAGTTATCACGCAGCAGAATTCAACCCCCTTCCTCTACACGTGTGTACCCCAAGGAAGCGCTGGGCAGTGGGTGTTCTCAGGCCAAGAGCAGTCCTTGTTGTGGGCTGCACCTGCTCTGCGGTTCAAAGGTTCTCTGACTCTGCTCCTTTGGAAGACTTTCAGAGCTGACGCTATCCCTGGGCTGCCGAAGCAAAGAGGCATAGAGGCCTTTCCCCCTGAAGGCATGGGCTTGTTTCCCATGGAGAAAGTGTACCTGGCACCTCCGGGGCTGGAGGCGTGTACGTTGACACCGTTTGTTCTGCCCCCGGAAAACACAAGTAGGTGTACTCGCTTTGGGCTCCCTGGTGAAAGAGTTTGCAGTCGCCGGCGCTCTGAGTAGCTTTCCTCAAGTTTGACTCCGAGCTAGGTCAACTCGGCCTTCGGAGGCTAGATGGGAGCAAACGTGTTAAGCTTGTGGGGAAAGCCTTTGACCAATGGCCACTAGGCTGGCGCTTGAGGCGAGGGTTAGGCAGGAGCTTTCCCACACAGGGTTTTTCTCTTGTGATAAGCTGTCCCTTTGGGCTGAAGCCGGCGGCGTGTCTGTACCACAGCCTGGGAAGCAGGGCCTGAGGGGAGTCTGCCAGCTGACTGGCCTCCATGATAGGCAGCTGAGAAATGGGGCAAGACTTATGGAACCCGCTTACAACGAAATGTTTCTTTTCAGAATTGGCGAATTTGCTACCCCCCGTCAGCAGCTCCTCGCCTTCAGAGTGCTGTCCCTGTGTAGACGAGGGAAAGCCACCACCGTCTCCACCTTTTCAACGGCTCTTTCCCCAGTCGGTTTCTCCGTGAAAGAGCCAGAAGGGCTGATCTCAACCAATCGACCTGCACAGCGTGGGTCCTTGGGGCGGGGCACTCCTGAGCCAATGTGCCACCTCAGGAATGAAAGCAAAGTTTCCCTGCCACAGGAAAGCACACTGAAGCCTGGCGTCTTCTCTCTGAAATCGAAGTGGCCTTGAGGCGTGAGGTCTATGCTACAATGTGGAAAAGCTCGGTGTTACGGCTGTCTTACTCCCTCTCTCGGTACCATACCCTGTGCTCAGCCGTGTGGGAATGCTGAGTGGGAGAGACTGCCTCTCTGCCCGACTCTGAAGGCTTCTTCCCTTTAGGGCAATTCCGTTTGTGTCTTACTTCGTGGAGGAGGAATGAGGGCGCCCAGAGACATGCTGACGTGAAATAACTAACGACAGAGGATCTGCGGGAGCCGGTTTCTCGGTGGAAGGAGCCAAAAAGCCAGCATTCCTAAGGTCTCTTTGAGAGCTGCCAGACACTCAGCCGTCAGAGGCCTAAGAATTGGCCATTGTGACGGCATGGCAACACTTGGAATCCTAGGTCACAGTGGAAGTGCGACGCGCAAGCTGGATGGAAGAAGCTTCCAAGCACAGTGTTCTTTCATGTACCAAAGAGAACGCAAGTGTCTGAGGCTGGTGGCATTGTGGCTGGAGAGCGCTGGCATCGTCGCGGGCCTGTCGGCTACTTTCCTGTTTCCGACCCTCTCAGGAAACTCTTCCCCAAAGGCGTTGGGACCGGCTGAGAGAGAACAGCTGCGAAGTGGATGCACAGAACACTCACCTAGATACCAGCCCAGGGTCCCAGGCATCCATCTTTCTCTGGAGGGTACGTACCCCACCCAGGGATTCAAGCAGGGAGTTTGCCTGGTACAACTTACACAGGAAACTGGGATGAGACGTAGGGCTACTCTACTTGTGCTCACGCTACGTGGCCTGGAGGAGTTATCACGCAGCAGAATTCAACCCCCTTCCTCTACACGTGTGTACCCCAAGGAAGCGCTGGGCAGTGGGTGTTCTCAGGCCAAGAGCAGTCCTTGTTGTGGGCTGCACCTGCTCTGCGGTTCAAAGGTTCTCTGACTCTGCTCCTTTGGAAGACTTTCAGAGCTGACGCTATCCCTGGGCTGCCGAAGCAAAGAGGCATAGAGGCCTTTCCCCCTGAAGGCATGGGCTTGTTTCCCATGGAGAAAGTGTACCTGGCACCTCCGGGGCTGGAGGCGTGTACGTTGACACCGTTTGTTCTGCCCCCGGAAAACACAAGTAGGTGTACTCGCTTTGGGCTCCCTGGTGAAAGAGTTTGCAGTCGCCGGCGCTCTGAGTAGCTTTCCTCAAGTTTGACTCCGAGCTAGGTCAACTCGGCCTTCGGAGGCTAGATGGGAGCAAACGTGTTAAGCTTGTGGGGAAAGCCTTTGACCAATGGCCACTAGGCTGGCGCTTGAGGCGAGGGTTAGGCAGGAGCTTTCCCACACAGGGTTTTTCTCTTGTGATAAGCTGTCCCTTTGGGCTGAAGCCGGCGGCGTGTCTGTACCACAGCCTGGGAAGCAGGGCCTGAGGGGAGTCTGCCAGCTGACTGGCCTCCATGATAGGCAGCTGAGAAATGGGGCAAGACTTATGGAACCCGCTTACAACGAAATGTTTCTTTTCAGAATTGGCGAATTTGCTACCCCCCGTCAGCAGCTCCTCGCCTTCAGAGTGCTGTCCCTGTGTAGACGAGGGAAAGCCACCACCGTCTCCACCTTTTCAACGGCTCTTTCCCCAGTCGGTTTCTCCGTGAAAGAGCCAGAAGGGCTGATCTCAACCAATCGACCTGCACAGCGTGGGTCCTTGGGGCGGGGCACTCCTGAGCCAATGTGCCACCTCAGGAATGAAAGCAAAGTTTCCCTGCCACAGGAAAGCACACTGAAGCCTGGCGTCTTCTCTCTGAAATCGAAGTGGCCTTGAGGCGTGAGGTCTATGCTACAATGTGGAAAAGCTCGGTGTTACGGCTGTCTTACTCCCTCTCTCGGTACCATACCCTGTGCTCAGCCGTGTGGGAATGCTGAGTGGGAGAGACTGCCTCTCTGCCCGACTCTGAAGGCTTCTTCCCTTTAGGGCAATTCCGTTTGTGTCTTACTTCGTGGAGGAGGAATGAGGGCGCCCAGAGACATGCTGACGTGAAATAACTAACGACAGAGGATCTGCGGGAGCCGGTTTCTCGGTGGAAGGAGCCAAAAAGCCAGCATTCCTAAGGTCTCTTTGAGAGCTGCCAGACACTCAGCCGTCAGAGGCCTAAGAATTGGCCATTGTGACGGCATGGCAACACTTGGAATCCTAGGTCACAGTGGAAGTGCGACGCGCAAGCTGGATGGAAGAAGCTTCCAAGCACAGTGTTCTTTCATGTACCAAAGAGAACGCAAGTGTCTGAGGCTGGTGGCATTGTGGCTGGAGAGCGCTGGCATCGTCGCGGGCCTGTCGGCTACTTTCCTGTTTCCGACCCTCTCAGGAAACTCTTCCCCAAAGGCGTTGGGACCGGCTGAGAGAGAACAGCTGCGAAGTGGATGCACAGAACACTCACCTAGATACCAGCCCAGGGTCCCAGGCATCCATCTTTCTCTGGAGGGTACGTACCCCACCCAGGGATTCAAGCAGGGAGTTTGCCTGGTACAACTTACACAGGAAACTGGGATGAGACGTAGGGCTACTCTACTTGTGCTCACGCTACGTGGCCTGGAGGAGTTATCACGCAGCAGAATTCAACCCCCTTCCTCTACACGTGTGTACCCCAAGGAAGCGCTGGGCAGTGGGTGTTCTCAGGCCAAGAGCAGTCCTTGTTGTGGGCTGCACCTGCTCTGCGGTTCAAAGGTTCTCTGACTCTGCTCCTTTGGAAGACTTTCAGAGCTGACGCTATCCCTGGGCTGCCGAAGCAAAGAGGCATAGAGGCCTTTCCCCCTGAAGGCATGGGCTTGTTTCCCATGGAGAAAGTGTACCTGGCACCTCCGGGGCTGGAGGCGTGTACGTTGACACCGTTTGTTCTGCCCCCGGAAAACACAAGTAGGTGTACTCGCTTTGGGCTCCCTGGTGAAAGAGTTTGCAGTCGCCGGCGCTCTGAGTAGCTTTCCTCAAGTTTGACTCCGAGCTAGGTCAACTCGGCCTTCGGAGGCTAGATGGGAGCAAACGTGTTAAGCTTGTGGGGAAAGCCTTTGACCAATGGCCACTAGGCTGGCGCTTGAGGCGAGGGTTAGGCAGGAGCTTTCCCACACAGGGTTTTTCTCTTGTGATAAGCTGTCCCTTTGGGCTGAAGCCGGCGGCGTGTCTGTACCACAGCCTGGGAAGCAGGGCCTGAGGGGAGTCTGCCAGCTGACTGGCCTCCATGATAGGCAGCTGAGAAATGGGGCAAGACTTATGGAACCCGCTTACAACGAAATGTTTCTTTTCAGAATTGGCGAATTTGCTACCCCCCGTCAGCAGCTCCTCGCCTTCAGAGTGCTGTCCCTGTGTAGACGAGGGAAAGCCACCACCGTCTCCACCTTTTCAACGGCTCTTTCCCCAGTCGGTTTCTCCGTGAAAGAGCCAGAAGGGCTGATCTCAACCAATCGACCTGCACAGCGTGGGTCCTTGGGGCGGGGCACTCCTGAGCCAATGTGCCACCTCAGGAATGAAAGCAAAGTTTCCCTGCCACAGGAAAGCACACTGAAGCCTGGCGTCTTCTCTCTGAAATCGAAGTGGCCTTGAGGCGTGAGGTCTATGCTACAATGTGGAAAAGCTCGGTGTTACGGCTGTCTTACTCCCTCTCTCGGTACCATACCCTGTGCTCAGCCGTGTGGGAATGCTGAGTGGGAGAGACTGCCTCTCTGCCCGACTCTGAAGGCTTCTTCCCTTTAGGGCAATTCCGTTTGTGTCTTACTTCGTGGAGGAGGAATGAGGGCGCCCAGAGACATGCTGACGTGAAATAACTAACGACAGAGGATCTGCGGGAGCCGGTTTCTCGGTGGAAGGAGCCAAAAAGCCAGCATTCCTAAGGTCTCTTTGAGAGCTGCCAGACACTCAGCCGTCAGAGGCCTAAGAATTGGCCATTGTGACGGCATGGCAACACTTGGAATCCTAGGTCACAGTGGAAGTGCGACGCGCAAGCTGGATGGAAGAAGCTTCCAAGCACAGTGTTCTTTCATGTACCAAAGAGAACGCAAGTGTCTGAGGCTGGTGGCATTGTGGCTGGAGAGCGCTGGCATCGTCGCGGGCCTGTCGGCTACTTTCCTGTTTCCGACCCTCTCAGGAAACTCTTCCCCAAAGGCGTTGGGACCGGCTGAGAGAGAACAGCTGCGAAGTGGATGCACAGAACACTCACCTAGATACCAGCCCAGGGTCCCAGGCATCCATCTTTCTCTGGAGGGTACGTACCCCACCCAGGGATTCAAGCAGGGAGTTTGCCTGGTACAACTTACACAGGAAACTGGGATGAGACGTAGGGCTACTCTACTTGTGCTCACGCTACGTGGCCTGGAGGAGTTATCACGCAGCAGAATTCAACCCCCTTCCTCTACACGTGTGTACCCCAAGGAAGCGCTGGGCAGTGGGTGTTCTCAGGCCAAGAGCAGTCCTTGTTGTGGGCTGCACCTGCTCTGCGGTTCAAAGGTTCTCTGACTCTGCTCCTTTGGAAGACTTTCAGAGCTGACGCTATCCCTGGGCTGCCGAAGCAAAGAGGCATAGAGGCCTTTCCCCCTGAAGGCATGGGCTTGTTTCCCATGGAGAAAGTGTACCTGGCACCTCCGGGGCTGGAGGCGTGTACGTTGACACCGTTTGTTCTGCCCCCGGAAAACACAAGTAGGTGTACTCGCTTTGGGCTCCCTGGTGAAAGAGTTTGCAGTCGCCGGCGCTCTGAGTAGCTTTCCTCAAGTTTGACTCCGAGCTAGGTCAACTCGGCCTTCGGAGGCTAGATGGGAGCAAACGTGTTAAGCTTGTGGGGAAAGCCTTTGACCAATGGCCACTAGGCTGGCGCTTGAGGCGAGGGTTAGGCAGGAGCTTTCCCACACAGGGTTTTTCTCTTGTGATAAGCTGTCCCTTTGGGCTGAAGCCGGCGGCGTGTCTGTACCACAGCCTGGGAAGCAGGGCCTGAGGGGAGTCTGCCAGCTGACTGGCCTCCATGATAGGCAGCTGAGAAATGGGGCAAGACTTATGGAACCCGCTTACAACGAAATGTTTCTTTTCAGAATTGGCGAATTTGCTACCCCCCGTCAGCAGCTCCTCGCCTTCAGAGTGCTGTCCCTGTGTAGACGAGGGAAAGCCACCACCGTCTCCACCTTTTCAACGGCTCTTTCCCCAGTCGGTTTCTCCGTGAAAGAGCCAGAAGGGCTGATCTCAACCAATCGACCTGCACAGCGTGGGTCCTTGGGGCGGGGCACTCCTGAGCCAATGTGCCACCTCAGGAATGAAAGCAAAGTTTCCCTGCCACAGGAAAGCACACTGAAGCCTGGCGTCTTCTCTCTGAAATCGAAGTGGCCTTGAGGCGTGAGGTCTATGCTACAATGTGGAAAAGCTCGGTGTTACGGCTGTCTTACTCCCTCTCTCGGTACCATACCCTGTGCTCAGCCGTGTGGGAATGCTGAGTGGGAGAGACTGCCTCTCTGCCCGACTCTGAAGGCTTCTTCCCTTTAGGGCAATTCCGTTTGTGTCTTACTTCGTGGAGGAGGAATGAGGGCGCCCAGAGACATGCTGACGTGAAATAACTAACGACAGAGGATCTGCGGGAGCCGGTTTCTCGGTGGAAGGAGCCAAAAAGCCAGCATTCCTAAGGTCTCTTTGAGAGCTGCCAGACACTCAGCCGTCAGAGGCCTAAGAATTGGCCATTGTGACGGCATGGCAACACTTGGAATCCTAGGTCACAGTGGAAGTGCGACGCGCAAGCTGGATGGAAGAAGCTTCCAAGCACAGTGTTCTTTCATGTACCAAAGAGAACGCAAGTGTCTGAGGCTGGTGGCATTGTGGCTGGAGAGCGCTGGCATCGTCGCGGGCCTGTCGGCTACGTTCCTGTTTCCGACCCTCTCAGGAAACTCTTCCCCAAAGGCGTTGGGACCGGCTGAGAGAGAACAGCTGCGAAGTGGATGCACAGAACACTCACCTAGATACCAGCCCAGGGTCCCAGGCATCCATCTTTCTCTGGAGGGTACGTACCCCACCCAGGGATTCAAGCAGGGAGTTTGCCTGGTACAACTTACACAGGAAACTGGGATGAGACGTAGGGCTACTCTACTTGTGCTCACGCTACGTGGCCTGGAGGAGTTATCACGCAGCAGAATTCAACCCCCTTCCTCTACACGTGTGTACCCCAAGGAAGCGCTGGGCAGTGGGTGTTCTCAGGCCAAGAGCAGTCCTTGTTGTGGGCTGCACCTGCTCTGCGGTTCAAAGGTTCTCTGACTCTGCTCCTTTGGAAGACTTTCAGAGCTGACGCTATCCCTGGGCTGCCGAAGCAAAGAGGCATAGAGGCCTTTCCCCCTGAAGGCATGGGCTTGTTTCCCATGGAGAAAGTGTACCTGGCACCTCCGGGGCTGGAGGCGTGTACGTTGACACCGTTTGTTCTGCCCCCGGAAAACACAAGTAGGTGTACTCGCTTTGGGCTCCCTGGTGAAAGAGTTTGCAGTCGCCGGCGCTCTGAGTAGCTTTCCTCAAGTTTGACTCCGAGCTAGGTCAACTCGGCCTTCGGAGGCTAGATGGGAGCAAACGTGTTAAGCTTGTGGGGAAAGCCTTTGACCAATGGCCACTAGGCTGGCGCTTGAGGCGAGGGTTAGGCAGGAGCTTTCCCACACAGGGTTTTTCTCTTGTGATAAGCTGTCCCTTTGGGCTGAAGCCGGCGGCGTGTCTGTACCACAGCCTGGGAAGCAGGGCCTGAGGGGAGTCTGCCAGCTGACTGGCCTCCATGATAGGCAGCTGAGAAATGGGGCAAGACTTATGGAACCCGCTTACAACGAAATGTTTCTTTTCAGAATTGGCGAATTTGCTACCCCCCGTCAGCAGCTCCTCGCCTTCAGAGTGCTGTCCCTGTGTAGACGAGGGAAAGCCACCACCGTCTCCACCTTTTCAACGGCTCTTTCCCCAGTCGGTTTCTCCGTGAAAGAGCCAGAAGGGCTGATCTCAACCAATCGACCTGCACAGCGTGGGTCCTTGGGGCGGGGCACTCCTGAGCCAATGTGCCACCTCAGGAATGAAAGCAAAGTTTCCCTGCCACAGGAAAGCACACTGAAGCCTGGCGTCTTCTCTCTGAAATCGAAGTGGCCTTGAGGCGTGAGGTCTATGCTACAATGTGGAAAAGCTCGGTGTTACGGCTGTCTTACTCCCTCTCTCGGTACCATACCCTGTGCTCAGCCGTGTGGGAATGCTGAGTGGGAGAGACTGCCTCTCTGCCCGACTCTGAAGGCTTCTTCCCTTTAGGGCAATTCCGTTTGTGTCTTACTTCGTGGAGGAGGAATGAGGGCGCCCAGAGACATGCTGACGTGAAATAACTAACGACAGAGGATCTGCGGGAGCCGGTTTCTCGGTGGAAGGAGCCACAAAGCCAGCATTCCTAAGGTCTCTTTGAGAGCTGCCAGACACTCAGCCGTCAGAGGCCTAAGAATTGGCCATTGTGACGGCATGGCAACACTTGGAATCCTAGGTCACAGTGGAAGTGCGACGCGCAAGCTGGATGGAAGAAGCTTCCAAGCACAGTGTTCTTTCATGTACCAAAGAGAACGCAAGTGTCTGAGGCTGGTGGCATTGTGGCTGGAGAGCGCTGGCATCGTCGCGGGCCTGTCGGCTACGTTCCTGTTTCCGACCCTCTCAGGAAACTCTTCCCCAAAGGCGTTGGGACCGGCTGAGAGAGAACAGCTGCGAAGTGGATGCACAGAACACTCACCTAGATACCAGCCCAGGGTCCCAGGCATCCATCTTTCTCTGGAGGGTACGTACCCCACCCAGGGATTCAAGCAGGGAGTTTGCCTGGTACAACTTACACAGGAAACTGGGATGAGACGTAGGGCTACTCTACTTGTGCTCACGCTACGTGGCCTGGAGGAGTTATCACGCAGCAGAATTCAACCCCCTTCCTCTACACGTGTGTACCCCAAGGAAGCGCTGGGCAGTGGGTGTTCTCAGGCCAAGAGCAGTCCTTGTTGTGGGCTGCACCTGCTCTGCGGTTCAAAGGTTCTCTGACTCTGCTCCTTTGGAAGACTTTCAGAGCTGACGCTATCCCTGGGCTGCCGAAGCAAAGAGGCATAGAGGCCTTTCCCCCTGAAGGCATGGGCTTGTTTCCCATGGAGAAAGTGTACCTGGCACCTCCGGGGCTGGAGGCGTGTACGTTGACACCGTTTGTTCTGCCCCCGGAAAACACAAGTAGGTGTACTCGCTTTGGGCTCCCTGGTGAAAGAGTTTGCAGTCGCCGGCGCTCTGAGTAGCTTTCCTCAAGTTTGACTCCGAGCTAGGTCAACTCGGCCTTCGGAGGCTAGATGGGAGCAAACGTGTTAAGCTTGTGGGGAAAGCCTTTGACCAATGGCCACTAGGCTGGCGCTTGAGGCGAGGGTTAGGCAGGAGCTTTCCCACACAGGGTTTTTCTCTTGTGATAAGCTGTCCCTTTGGGCTGAAGCCGGCGGCGTGTCTGTACCACAGCCTGGGAAGCAGGGCCTGAGGGGAGTCTGCCAGCTGACTGGCCTCCATGATAGGCAGCTGAGAAATGGGGCAAGACTTATGGAACCCGCTTACAACGAAATGTTTCTTTTCAGAATTGGCGAATTTGCTACCCCCCGTCAGCAGCTCCTCGCCTTCAGAGTGCTGTCCCTGTGTAGACGAGGGAAAGCCACCACCGTCTCCACCTTTTCAACGGCTCTTTCCCCAGTCGGTTTCTCCGTGAAAGAGCCAGAAGGGCTGATCTCAACCAATCGACCTGCACAGCGTGGGTCCTTGGGGCGGGGCACTCCTGAGCCAATGTGCCACCTCAGGAATGAAAGCAAAGTTTCCCTGCCACAGGAAAGCACACTGAAGCCTGGCGTCTTCTCTCTGAAATCGAAGTGGCCTTGAGGCGTGAGGTCTATGCTACAATGTGGAAAAGCTCGGTGTTACGGCTGTCTTACTCCCTCTCTCGGTACCATACCCTGTGCTCAGCCGTGTGGGAATGCTGAGTGGGAGAGACTGCCTCTCTGCCCGACTCTGAAGGCTTCTTCCCTTTAGGGCAATTCCGTTTGTGTCTTACTTCGTGGAGGAGGAATGAGGGCGCCCAGAGACATGCTGACGTGAAATAACTAACGACAGAGGATCTGCGGGAGCCGGTTTCTCGGTGGAAGGAGCCACAAAGCCAGCATTCCTAAGGTCTCTTTGAGAGCTGCCAGACACTCAGCCGTCAGAGGCCTAAGAATTGGCCATTGTGACGGCATGGCAACACTTGGAATCCTAGGTCACAGTGGAAGTGCGACGCGCAAGCTGGATGGAAGAAGCTTCCAAGCACAGTGTTCTTTCATGTACCAAAGAGAACGCAAGTGTCTGAGGCTGGTGGCATTGTGGCTGGAGAGCGCTGGCATCGTCGCGGGCCTGTCGGCTACGTTCCTGTTTCCGACCCTCTCAGGAAACTCTTCCCCAAAGGCGTTGGGACCGGCTGAGAGAGAACAGCTGCGAAGTGGATGCACAGAACACTCACCTAGATACCAGCCCAGGGTCCCAGGCATCCATCTTTCTCTGGAGGGTACGTACCCCACCCAGGGATTCAAGCAGGGAGTTTGCCTGGTACAACTTACACAGGAAACTGGGATGAGACGTAGGGCTACTCTACTTGTGCTCACGCTACGTGGCCTGGAGGAGTTATCACGCAGCAGAATTCAACCCCCTTCCTCTACACGTGTGTACCCCAAGGAAGCGCTGGGCAGTGGGTGTTCTCAGGCCAAGAGCAGTCCTTGCTGTGGGCTGCACCTGCTCTGCGGTTCAAAGGTTCTCTGACTCTGCTCCTTTGGAAGACTTTCAGAGCTGACGCTATCCCTGGGCTGCCGAAGCAAAGAGGCATAGAGGCCTTTCCCCCTGAAGGCATGGGCTTGTTTCCCATGGAGAAAGTGTACCTCGCACCTCCCGGGCTGGAGGCGTGTACGTTGACACCGTTTGTTCTGCCCCCGGAAAACACAAGTAGGTGTACTCGCTTTGGGCTCCCTGGTGAAAGAGTTTGCAGTCGCCGGCGCTCTGAGTAGCTTTCCTCAAGTTTGACTCCGAGCTAGGTCAACTCGGCCTTCGGAGGCTAGATGGGAGCAAACGTGTTAAGCTTGTGGGGAAAGCCTTTGACCAATGGCCACTAGGCTGGCGCTTGAGGCGAGGGTTAGGCAGGAGCTTTCCCACACAGGGCTTTTCTCTTGTGATAAGCTGTCCCTTTGGGCTGAAGCCGGCGGCGTGTCTGTACCACAGCCTGGGAAGCAGGGCCTGAGGGGAGTCTGCCAGCTGACTGGCCTCCATGATAGGCAGCTGAGAAATGGGGCAAGACTTATGGAACCCGCTTACAACGAAATGTTTCTTTTCAGAATTGGCGAATTTGCTACCCCCCGTCAGCAGCTCCTCGCCTTCAGAGTGCTGTCCCTGTGTAGACGAGGGAAAGCCACCACCGTCTCCACCTTTTCAACGGCTCTTTCCCCAGTCGGTTTCTCCGTGAAAGAGCCAGAAGGGCTGATCTCAACCAATCGACCTGCACAGCGTGGGTCCTTGGGGCGGGGCACTCCTGAGCCAATGTGCCACCTCAGGAATGAAAGCAAAGTTTCCCTGCCACAGGAAAGCACACTGAAGCCTGGCGTCTTCTCTCTGAAATCGAAGTGGCCTTGAGGCGTGAGGTCTATGCTACAATGTGGAAAAGCTCGGTGTTACGGCTGTCTTACTCCCTCTCTCGGTACCATACCCTGTGCTCAGCCGTGTGGGAATGCTGAGTGGGAGAGACTGCCTCTCTGCCCGACTCTGAAGGCTTCTTCCCTTTAGGGCAATTCCGTTTGTGTCTTACTTCGTGGAGGAGGAATGAGGGCGCCCAGAGACATGCTGACGTGAAATAACTAACGACAGAGGATCTGCGGGAGCCGGTTTCTCGGTGGAAGGAGCCACAAAGCCAGCATTCCTAAGGTCTCTTTGAGAGCTGCCAGACACTCAGCCGTCAGAGGCCTAAGAATTGGCCATTGTGACGGCATGGCAACACTTGGAATCCTAGGTCACAGTGGAAGTGCGACGCGCAAGCTGGATGGAAGAAGCTTCCAAGCACAGTGTTCTTTCATGTACCAAAGAGAACGCAAGTGTCTGAGGCTGGTGGCATTGTGGCTGGAGAGCGCTGGCATCGTCGCGGGCCTGTCGGCTACGTTCCTGTTTCCGACCCTCTCAGGAAACTCTTCCCCAAAGGCGTTGGGACCGGCTGAGAGAGAACAGCTGCGAAGTGGATGCACAGAACACTCACCTAGATACCAGCCCAGGGTCCCAGGCATCCATCTTTCTCTGGAGGGTACGTACCCCACCCAGGGATTCAAGCAGGGAGTTTGCCTGGTACAACTTACACAGGAAACTGGGATGAGACGTAGGGCTACTCTACTTGTGCTCACGCTACGTGGCCTGGAGGAGTTATCACGCAGCAGAATTCAACCCCCTTCCTCTACACGTGTGTACCCCAAGGAAGCGCTGGGCAGTGGGTGTTCTCAGGCCAAGAGCAGTCCTTGCTGTGGGCTGCACCTGCTCTGCGGTTCAAAGGTTCTCTGACTCTGCTCCTTTGGAAGACTTTCAGAGCTGACGCTATCCCTGGGCTGCCGAAGCAAAGAGGCATAGAGGCCTTTCCCCCTGAAGGCATGGGCTTGTTTCCCATGGAGAAAGTGTACCTGGCACCTCCCGGGCTGGAGGCGTGTACGTTGACACCGTTTGTTCTGCCCCCGGAAAACACAAGTAGGTGTACTCGCTTTGGGCTCCCTGGTGAAAGAGTTTGCAGTCGCCGGCGCTCTGAGTAGCTTTCCTCAAGTTTGACTCCGAGCTAGGTCAACTCGGCCTTCGGAGGCTAGATGGGAGCAAACGTGTTAAGCTTGTGGGGAAAGCCTTTGACCAATGGCCACTAGGCTGGCGCTTGAGGCGAGGGTTAGGCAGGAGCTTTCCCACACAGGGTTTTTCTCTTGTGATAAGCTGTCCCTTTGGGCTGAAGCCGGCGGCGTGTCTGTACCACAGCCTGGGAAGCAGGGCCTGAGGGGAGTCTGCCAGCTGACTGGCCTCCATGATAGGCAGCTGAGAAATGGGGCAAGACTTATGGAACCCGCTTACAACGAAATGTTTCTTTTCAGAATTGGAGAATTTGCTACCCCCCGTCAGCAGCTCCTCGCCTTCAGAGTGCTGTCCCTGTGTAGACGAGGGAAAGCCACCACCGTCTCCACCTTTTCAACGGCTCTTTCCCCAGTCGGTTTCTCCGTGAAAGAGCCAGAAGGGCTGATCTCAACCAATCGACCTGCACAGCGTGGGTCCTTGGGGCGGGGCACTCCTGAGCCAATGTGCCACCTCAGGAATGAAAGCAAAGTTTCCCTGCCACAGGAAAGCACACTGAAGCCTGGCGTCTTCTCTCTGAAATCGAAGTGGCCTTGAGGCGTGAGGTCTATGCTACAATGTGGAAAAGCTCGGTGTTACGGCTGTCTTACTCCCTCTCTCGGTACCATACCCTGTGCTCAGCCGTGTGGGAATGCTGAGTGGGAGAGACTGCCTCTCTGCCCGACTCTGAAGGCTTCTTCCCTTTAGGGCAATTCCGTTTGTGTCTTACTTCGTGGAGGAGGAATGAGGGCGCCCAGAGACATGCTGACGTGAAATAACTAACGACAGAGGATCTGCGGGAGCCGGTTTCTCGGTGGAAGGAGCCAAAAAGCCAGCATTCCTAAGGTCTCTTTGAGAGCTGCCAGACACTCAGCCGTCAGAGGCCTAAGAATTGGCCATTGTGACGGCATGGCAACACTTGGAATCCTAGGTCACAGTGGAAGTGCGACGCGCAAGCTGGATGGAAGAAGCTTCCAAGCACAGTGTTCTTTCATGTACCAAAGAGAACGCAAGTGTCTGAGGCTGGTGGCATTGTGGCTGGAGAGCGCTGGCATCGTCGCGGGCCTGTCGGCTACTTTCCTGTTTCCGACCCTCTCAGGAAACTCTTCCCCAAAGGCGTTGGGACCGGCTGAGAGAGAACAGCTGCGAAGTGGATGCACAGAACACTCACCTAGATACCAGCCCAGGGTCCCAGGCATCCATCTTTCTCTGGAGGGTACGTACCCCACCCAGGGATTCAAGCAGGGAGTTTGCCTGGTACAACTTACACAGGAAACTGGGATGAGACGTAGGGCTACTCTACTTGTGCTCACGCTACGTGGCCTGGAGGAGTTATCACGCAGCAGAATTCAACCCCCTTCCTCTACACGTGTGTACCCCAAGGAAGCGCTGGGCAGTGGGTGTTCTCAGGCCAAGAGCAGTCCTTGCTGTGGGCTGCACCTGCTCTGCGGTTCAAAGGTTCTCTGACTCTGCTCCTTTGGAAGACTTTCAGAGCTGACGCTATCCCTGGGCTGCCGAAGCAAAGAGGCATAGAGGCCTTTCCCCCTGAAGGCATGGGCTTGTTTCCCATGGAGAAAGTGTACCTGGCACCTCCGGGGCTGGAGGCGTGTACGTTGACACCGTTTGTTCTGCCCCCGGAAAACACAAGTAGGTGTACTCGCTTTGGGCTCCCTGGTGAAAGAGTTTGCAGTCGCCGGCGCTCTGAGTAGCTTTCCTCAAGTTTGACTCCGAGCTAGGTCAACTCGGCCTTCGGAGGCTAGATGGGAGCAAACGTGTTAAGCTTGTGGGGAAAGCCTTTGACCAATGGCCACTAGGCTGGCGCTTGAGGCGAGGGTTAGGCAGGAGCTTTCCCACACAGGGCTTTTCTCTTGTGATAAGCTGTCCCTTTGGGCTGAAGCCGGCGGCGTGTCTGTACCACAGCCTGGGAAGCAGGGCCTGAGGGGAGTCTGCCAGCTGACTGGCCTCCATGATAGGCAGCTGAGAAATGGGGCAAGACTTATGGAACCCGCTTACAACGAAATGTTTCTTTTCAGAATTGGCGAATTTGCTACCCCCCGTCAGCAGCTCCTCGCCTTCAGAGTGCTGTCCCTGTGTAGACGAGGGAAAGCCACCACCGTCTCCACCTTTTCAACGGCTCTTTCCCCAGTCGGTTTCTCCGTGAAAGAGCCAGAAGGGCTGATCTCAACCAATCGACCTGCACAGCGTGGGTCCTTGGGGCGGGGCACTCCTGAGCCAATGTGCCACCTCAGGAATGAAAGCAAAGTTTCCCTGCCACAGGAAAGCACACTGAAGCCTGGCGTCTTCTCTCTGAAATCGAAGTGGCCTTGAGGCGTGAGGTCTATGCTACAATGTGGAAAAGCTCGGTGTTACGGCTGTCTTACTCCCTCTCTCGGTACCATACCCTGTGCTCAGCCGTGTGGGAATGCTGAGTGGGAGAGACTGCCTCTCTGCCCGACTCTGAAGGCTTCTTCCCTTTAGGGCAATTCCGTTTGTGTCTTACTTCGTGGAGGAGGAATGAGGGCGCCCAGAGACATGCTGACGTGAAATAACTAACGACAGAGGATCTGCGGGAGCCGGTTTCTCGGTGGAAGGAGCCAAAAAGCCAGCATTCCTAAGGTCTCTTTGAGAGCTGCCAGACACTCAGCCGTCAGAGGCCTAAGAATTGGCCATTGTGACGGCATGGCAACACTTGGAATCCTAGGTCACAGTGGAAGTGCGACGCGCAAGCTGGATGGAAGAAGCTTCCAAGCACAGTGTTCTTTCATGTACCAAAGAGAACGCAAGTGTCTGAGGCTGGTGGCATTGTGGCTGGAGAGCGCTGGCATCGTCGCGGGCCTGTCGGCTACGTTCCTGTTTCCGACCCTCTCAGGAAACTCTTCCCCAAAGGCGTTGGGACCGGCTGAGAGAGAACAGCTGCGAAGTGGATGCACAGAACACTCACCTAGATACCAGCCCAGGGTCCCAGGCATCCATCTTTCTCTGGAGGGTACGTACCCCACCCAGGGATTCAAGCAGGGAGTTTGCCTGGTACAACTTACACAGGAAACTGGGATGAGACGTAGGGCTACTCTACTTGTGCTCACGCTACGTGGCCTGGAGGAGTTATCACGCAGCAGAATTCAACCCCCTTCCTCTACACGTGTGTACCCCAAGGAAGCGCTGGGCAGTGGGTGTTCTCAGGCCAAGAGCAGTCCTTGCTGTGGGCTGCACCTGCTCTGCGGTTCAAAGGTTCTCTGACTCTGCTCCTTTGGAAGACTTTCAGAGCTGACGCTATCCCTGGGCTGCCGAAGCAAAGAGGCATAGAGGCCTTTCCCCCTGAAGGCATGGGCTTGTTTCCCATGGAGAAAGTGTACCTCGCACCTCCCGGGCTGGAGGCGTGTACGTTGACACCGTTTGTTCTGCCCCCGGAAAACACAAGTAGGTGTACTCGCTTTGGGCTCCCTGGTGAAAGAGTTTGCAGTCGCCGGCGCTCTGAGTAGCTTTCCTCAAGTTTGACTCCGAGCTAGGTCAACTCGGCCTTCGGAGGCTAGATGGGAGCAAACGTGTTAAGCTTGTGGGGAAAGCCTTTGACCAATGGCCACTAGGCTGGCGCTTGAGGCGAGGGTTAGGCAGGAGCTTTCCCACACAGGGCTTTTCTCTTGTGATAAGCTGTCCCTTTGGGCTGAAGCCGGCGGCGTGTCTGTACCACAGCCTGGGAAGCAGGGCCTGAGGGGAGTCTGCCAGCTGACTGGCCTCCATGATAGGCAGCTGAGAAATGGGGCAAGACTTATGGAACCCGCTTACAACGAAATGTTTCTTTTCAGAATTGGCGAATTTGCTACCCCCCGTCAGCAGCTCCTCGCCTTCAGACTGCTGTCCCTGTGTAGACGAGGGAAAGCCACCACCGTCTCCACCTTTTCAACGGCTCTTTCCCCAGTCGGTTTCTCCGTGAAAGAGCCAGAAGGGCTGATCTCAACCAATCGACCTGCACAGCGTGGGTCCTTGGGGCGGGGCACTCCTGAGCCAATGTGCCACCTCAGGAATGAAAGCAAAGTTTCCCTGCCACAGGAAAGCACACTGAAGCCTGGCGTCTTCTCTCTGAAATCGAAGTGGCCTTGAGGCGTGAGGTCTATGCTACAATGTGGAAAAGCTCGGTGTTACGGCTGTCTTACTCCCTCTCTCGGTACCATACCCTGTGCTCAGCCGTGTGGGAATGCTGAGTGGGAGAGACTGCCTCTCTGCCCGACTCTGAAGGCTTCTTCCCTTTAGGGCAATTCCGTTTGTGTCTTACTTCGTGGAGGAGGAATGAGGGCGCCCAGAGACATGCTGACGTGAAATAACTAACGACAGAGGATCTGCGGGAGCCGGTTTCTCGGTGGAAGGAGCCAAAAAGCCAGCATTCCTAAGGTCTCTTTGAGAGCTGCCAGACACTCAGCCGTCAGAGGCCTAAGAATTGGCCATTGTGACGGCATGGCAACACTTGGAATCCTAGGTCACAGTGGAAGTGCGACGCGCAAGCTGGATGGAAGAAGCTTCCAAGCACAGTGTTCTTTCATGTACCAAAGAGAACGCAAGTGTCTGAGGCTGGTGGCATTGTGGCTGGAGAGCGCTGGCATCGTCGCGGGCCTGTCGGCTACGTTCCTGTTTCCGACCCTCTCAGGAAACTCTTCCCCAAAGGCGTTGGGACCGGCTGAGAGAGAACAGCTGCGAAGTGGATGCACAGAACACTCACCTAGATACCAGCCCAGGGTCCCAGGCATCCATCTTTCTCTGGAGGGTACGTACCCCACCCAGGGATTCAAGCAGGGAGTTTGCCTGGTACAACTTACACAGGAAACTGGGATGAGACGTAGGGCTACTCTACTTGTGCTCACGCTACGTGGCCTGGAGGAGTTATCACGCAGCAGAATTCAACCCCCTTCCTCTACACGTGTGTACCCCAAGGAAGCGCTGGGCAGTGGGTGTTCTCAGGCCAAGAGCAGTCCTTGCTGTGGGCTGCACCTGCTCTGCGGTTCAAAGGTTCTCTGACTCTGCTCCTTTGGAAGACTTTCAGAGCTGACGCTATCCCTGGGCTGCCGAAGCAAAGAGGCATAGAGGCCTTTCCCCCTGAAGGCATGGGCTTGTTTCCCATGGAGAAAGTGTACCTCGCACCTCCCGGGCTGGAGGCGTGTACGTTGACACCGTTTGTTCTGCCCCCGGAAAACACAAGTAGGTGTACTCGCTTTGGGCTCCCTGGTGAAAGAGTTTGCAGTCGCCGGCGCTCTGAGTAGCTTTCCTCAAGTTTGACTCCGAGCTAGGTCAACTCGGCCTTCGGAGGCTAGATGGGAGCAAACGTGTTAAGCTTGTGGGGAAAGCCTTTGACCAATGGCCACTAGGCTGGCGCTTGAGGCGAGGGTTAGGCAGGAGCTTTCCCACACAGGGCTTTTCTCTTGTGATAAGCTGTCCCTTTGGGCTGAAGCCGGCGGCGTGTCTGTACCACAGCCTGGGAAGCAGGGCCTGAGGGGAGTCTGCCAGCTGACTGGCCTCCATGATAGGCAGCTGAGAAATGGGGCAAGACTTATGGAACCCGCTTACAACGAAATGTTTCTTTTCAGAATTGGCGAATTTGCTACCCCCCGTCAGCAGCTCCTCGCCTTCAGACTGCTGTCCCTGTGTAGACGAGGGAAAGCCACCACCGTCTCCACCTTTTCAACGGCTCTTTCCCCAGTCGGTTTCTCCGTGAAAGAGCCAGAAGGGCTGATCTCAACCAATCGACCTGCACAGCGTGGGTCCTTGGGGCGGGGCACTCCTGAGCCAATGTGCCACCTCAGGAATGAAAGCAAAGTTTCCCTGCCACAGGAAAGCACACTGAAGCCTGGCGTCTTCTCTCTGAAATCGAAGTGGCCTTGAGGCGTGAGGTCTATGCTACAATGTGGAAAAGCTCGGTGTTACGGCTGTCTTACTCCCTCTCTCGGTACCATACCCTGTGCTCAGCCGTGTGGGAATGCTGAGTGGGAGAGACTGCCTCTCTGCCCGACTCTGAAGGCTTCTTCCCTTTAGGGCAATTCCGTTTGTGTCTTACTTCGTGGAGGAGGAATGAGGGCGCCCAGAGACATGCTGACGTGAAATAACTAACGACAGAGGATCTGCGGGAGCCGGTTTCTCGGTGGAAGGAGCCAAAAAGCCAGCATTCCTAAGGTCTCTTTGAGAGCTGCCAGACACTCAGCCGTCAGAGGCCTAAGAATTGGCCATTGTGACGGCATGGCAACACTTGGAATCCTAGGTCACAGTGGAAGTGCGACGCGCAAGCTGGATGGAAGAAGCTTCCAAGCACAGTGTTCTTTCATGTACCAAAGAGAACGCAAGTGTCTGAGGCTGGTGGCATTGTGGCTGGAGAGCGCTGGCATCGTCGCGGGCCTGTCGGCTACGTTCCTGTTTCCGACCCTCTCAGGAAACTCTTCCCCAAAGGCGTTGGGACCGGCTGAGAGAGAACAGCTGCGAAGTGGATGCACAGAACACTCACCTAGATACCAGCCCAGGGTCCCAGGCATCCATCTTTCTCTGGAGGGTACGTACCCCACCCAGGGATTCAAGCAGGGAGTTTGCCTGGTACAACTTACACAGGAAACTGGGATGAGACGTAGGGCTACTCTACTTGTGCTCACGCTACGTGGCCTGGAGGAGTTATCACGCAGCAGAATTCAACCCCCTTCCTCTACACGTGTGTACCCCAAGGAAGCGCTGGGCAGTGGGTGTTCTCAGGCCAAGAGCAGTCCTTGCTGTGGGCTGCACCTGCTCTGCGGTTCAAAGGTTCTCTGACTCTGCTCCTTTGGAAGACTTTCAGAGCTGACGCTATCCCTGGGCTGCCGAAGCAAAGAGGCATAGAGGCCTTTCCCCCTGAAGGCATGGGCTTGTTTCCCATGGAGAAAGTGTACCTCGCACCTCCCGGGCTGGAGGCGTGTACGTTGACACCGTTTGTTCTGCCCCCGGAAAACACAAGTAGGTGTACTCGCTTTGGGCTCCCTGGTGAAAGAGTTTGCAGTCGCCGGCGCTCTGAGTAGCTTTCCTCAAGTTTGACTCCGAGCTAGGTCAACTCGGCCTTCGGAGGCTAGATGGGAGCAAACGTGTTAAGCTTGTGGGGAAAGCCTTTGACCAATGGCCACTAGGCTGGCGCTTGAGGCGAGGGTTAGGCAGGAGCTTTCCCACACAGGGCTTTTCTCTTGTGATAAGCTGTCCCTTTGGGCTGAAGCCGGCGGCGTGTCTGTACCACAGCCTGGGAAGCAGGGCCTGAGGGGAGTCTGCCAGCTGACTGGCCTCCATGATAGGCAGCTGAGAAATGGGGCAAGACTTATGGAACCCGCTTACAACGAAATGTTTCTTTTCAGAATTGGCGAATTTGCTACCCCCCGTCAGCAGCTCCTCGCCTTCAGACTGCTGTCCCTGTGTAGACGAGGGAAAGCCACCACCGTCTCCACCTTTTCAACGGCTCTTTCCCCAGTCGGTTTCTCCGTGAAAGAGCCAGAAGGGCTGATCTCAACCAATCGACCTGCACAGCGTGGGTCCTTGGGGCGGGGCACTCCTGAGCCAATGTGCCACCTCAGGAATGAAAGCAAAGTTTCCCTGCCACAGGAAAGCACACTGAAGCCTGGCGTCTTCTCTCTGAAATCGAAGTGGCCTTGAGGCGTGAGGTCTATGCTACAATGTGGAAAAGCTCGGTGTTACGGCTGTCTTACTCCCTCTCTCGGTACCATACCCTGTGCTCAGCCGTGTGGGAATGCTGAGTGGGAGAGACTGCCTCTCTGCCCGACTCTGAAGGCTTCTTCCCTTTAGGGCAATTCCGTTTGTGTCTTACTTCGTGGAGGAGGAATGAGGGCGCCCAGAGACATGCTGACGTGAAATAACTAACGACAGAGGATCTGCGGGAGCCGGTTTCTCGGTGGAAGGAGCCACAAAGCCAGCATTCCTAAGGTCTCTTTGAGAGCTGCCAGACACTCAGCCGTCAGAGGCCTAAGAATTGGCCATTGTGACGGCATGGCAACACTTGGAATCCTAGGTCACAGTGGAAGTGCGACGTGCAAGCTGGATGGAAGAAGCTTCCAAGCACAGTGTTCTTTCATGTACCAAAGAGAACGCAAGTGTCTGAGGCTGGTGGCATTGTGGCTGGAGAGCGCTGGCATCGTCGCGGGCCTGTCGGCTACGTTCCTGTTTCCGACCCTCTCAGGAAACTCTTCCCCAAAGGCGTTGGGACCGGCTGAGAGAGAACAGCTGCGAAGTGGATGCACAGAACACTCACCTAGATACCAGCCCAGGGTCCCAGGCATCCATCTTTCTCTGGAGGGTACGTACCCCACCCAGGGATTCAAGCAGGGAGTTTGCCTGGTACAACTTACACAGGAAACTGGGATGAGACGTAGGGCTACTCTACTTGTGCTCACGCTACGTGGCCTGGAGGAGTTATCACGCAGCAGAATTCAACCCCCATCCTCTACACGTGTGTACCCCAAGGAAGCGCTGGGCAGTGGGTGTTCTCAGGCCAAGAGCAGTCCTTGCTGTGGGCTGCACCTGCTCTGCGGTTCAAAGGTTCTCTGACTCTGCTCCTTTGGAAGACTTTCAGAGCTGACGCTATCCCTGGGCTGCCGAAGCAAAGAGGCATAGAGGCCTTTCCCCCTGAAGGCATGGGCTTGTTTCCCATGGAGAAAGTGTACCTCGCACCTCCCGGGCTGGAGGCGTGTACGTTGACACCGTTTGTTCTGCCCCCGGAAAACACAAGTAGGTGTACTCGCTTTGGGCTCCCTGGTGAAAGAGTTTGCAGTCGCCGGCGCTCTGAGTAGCTTTCCTCAAGTTTGACTCCGAGCTAGGTCAACTCGGCCTTCGGAGGCTAGATGGGAGCAAACGTGTTAAGCTTGTGGGGAAAGCCTTTGACCAATGGCCACTAGGCTGGCGCTTGAGGCGAGGGTTAGGCAGGCGCTTTCCCACACAGGGCTTTTCTCTTGTGATAAGCTGTCCCTTTGGGCTGAAGCCGGCGGCGTGTCTGTACCACAGCCTGGGAAGCAGGGCCTGAGGGGAGTCTGCCAGCTGACTGGCCTCCATGATAGGCAGCTGAGAAATGGGGCAAGACTTATGGAACCCGCTTACAACGAAATGTTTCTTTTCAGAATTGGCGAATTTGCTACCCCCCGTCAGCAGCTCCTCGCCTTCAGACTGCTGTCCCTGTGTAGACGAGGGAAAGCCACCACCGTCTCCACCTTTTCAACGGCTCTTTCCCCAGTCGGTTTCTCCGTGAAAGAGCCAGAAGGGCTGATCTCAACCAATCGACCTGCACAGCGTGGGTCCTTGGGGCGGGGCACTCCTGAGCCAATGTGCCACCTCAGGAATGAAAGCAAAGTTTCCCTGCCACAGGAAAGCACACTGAAGCCTGGCGTCTTCTCTCTGAAATCGAAGTGGCCTTGAGGCGTGAGGTCTATGCTACAATGTGGAAAAGCTCGGTGTTACGGCTGTCTTACTCCCTCTCTCGGTACCATACCCTGTGCTCAGCCGTGTGGGAATGCTGAGTGGGAGAGACTGCCTCTCTGCCCGACTCTGAAGGCTTCTTCCCTTTAGGGCAATTCCGTTTGTGTCTTACTTCGTGGAGGAGGAATGAGGGCGCCCAGAGACATGCTGACGTGAAATAACTAACGACAGAGGATCTGCGGGAGCCGGTTTCTCGGTGGAAGGAGCCACAAAGCCAGCATTCCTAAGGTCTCTTTGAGAGCTGCCAGACACTCAGCCGTCAGAGGCCTAAGAATTGGCCATTGTGACGGCATGGCAACACTTGGAATCCTAGGTCACAGTGGAAGTGCGACGCGCAAGCTGGATGGAAGAAGCTTCCAAGCACAGTGTTCTTTCATGTACCAAAGAGAACGCAAGTGTCTGAGGCTGGTGGCATTGTGGCTGGAGAGCGCTGGCATCGTCGCGGGCCTGTCGGCTACGTTCCTGTTTCCGACCCTCTCAGGAAACTCTTCCCCAAAGGCGTTGGGACCGGCTGAGAGAGAACAGCTGCGAAGTGGATGCACAGAACACTCACCTAGATACCAGCCCAGGGTCCCAGGCATCCATCTTTCTCTGGAGGGTACGTACCCCACCCAGGGATTCAAGCAGGGAGTTTGCCTGGTACAACTTACACAGGAAACTGGGATGAGACGTAGGGCTACTCTACTTGTGCTCACGCTACGTGGCCTGGAGGAGTTATCACGCAGCAGAATTCAACCCCCTTCCTCTACACGTGTGTACCCCAAGGAAGCGCTGGGCAGTGGGTGTTCTCAGGCCAAGAGCAGTCCTTGCTGTGGGCTGCACCTGCTCTGCGGTTCAAAGGTTCTCTGACTCTGCTCCTTTGGAAGACTTTCAGAGCTGACGCTATCCCTGGGCTGCCGAAGCAAAGAGGCATAGAGGCCTTTCCCCCTGAAGGCATGGGCTTGTTTCCCATGGAGAAAGTGTACCTCGCACCTCCCGGGCTGGAGGCGTGTACGTTGACACCGTTTGTTCTGCCCCCGGAAAACACAAGTAGGTGTACTCGCTTTGGGCTCCCTGGTGAAAGAGTTTGCAGTCGCCGGCGCTCTGAGTAGCTTTCCTCAAGTTTGACTCCGAGCTAGGTCAACTCGGCCTTCGGAGGCTAGATGGGAGCAAACGTGTTAAGCTTGTGGGGAAAGCCTTTGACCAATGGCCACTAGGCTGGCGCTTGAGGCGAGGGTTAGGCAGGCGCTTTCCCACACAGGGCTTTTCTCTTGTGATAAGCTGTCCCTTTGGGCTGAAGCCGGCGGCGTGTCTGTACCACAGCCTGGGAAGCAGGGCCTGAGGGGAGTCTGCCAGCTGACTGGCCTCCATGATAGGCAGCTGAGAAATGGGGCAAGACTTATGGAACCCGCTTACAACGAAATGTTTCTTTTCAGAATTGGCGAATTTGCTACCCCCCGTCAGCAGCTCCTCGCCTTCAGACTGCTGTCCCTGTGTAGACGAGGGAAAGCCACCACCGTCTCCACCTTTTCAACGGCTCTTTCCCCAGTCGGTTTCTCCGTGAAAGAGCCAGAAGGGCTGATCTCAACCAATCGACCTGCACAGCGTGGGTCCTTGGGGCGGGGCACTCCTGAGCCAATGTGCCACCTCAGGAATGAAAGCAAAGTTTCCCTGCCACAGGAAAGCACACTGAAGCCTGGCGTCTTCTCTCTGAAATCGAAGTGGCCTTGAGGCGTGAGGTCTATGCTACAATGTGGAAAAGCTCGGTGTTACGGCTGTCTTACTCCCTCTCTCGGTACCATACCCTGTGCTCAGCCGTGTGGGAATGCTGAGTGGGAGAGACTGCCTCTCTGCCCGACTCTGAAGGCTTCTTCCCTTTAGGGCAATTCCGTTTGTGTCTTACTTCGTGGAGGAGGAATGAGGGCGCCCAGAGACATGCTGACGTGAAATAACTAACGACAGAGGATCTGCGGGAGCCGGTTTCTCGGTGGAAGGAGCCAAAAAGCCAGCATTCCTAAGGTCTCTTTGAGAGCTGCCAGACACTCAGCCGTCAGAGGCCTAAGAATTGGCCATTGTGACGGCATGGCAACACTTGGAATCCTAGGTCACAGTGGAAGTGCGACGCGCAAGCTGGATGGAAGAAGCTTCCAAGCACAGTGTTCTTTCATGTACCAAAGAGAACGCAAGTGTCTGAGGCTGGTGGCATTGTGGCTGGAGAGCGCTGGCATCGTCGCGGGCCTGTCGGCTACTTTCCTGTTTCCGACCCTCTCAGGAAACTCTTCCCCAAAGGCGTTGGGACCGGCTGAGAGAGAACAGCTGCGAAGTGGATGCACAGAACACTCACCTAGATACCAGCCCAGGGTCCCAGGCATCCATCTTTCTCTGGAGGGTACGTACCCCACCCAGGGATTCAAGCAGGGAGTTTGCCTGGTACAACTTACACAGGAAACTGGGATGAGACGTAGGGCTACTCTACTTGTGCTCACGCTACGTGGCCTGGAGGAGTTATCACGCAGCAGAATTCAACCCCCTTCCTCTACACGTGTGTACCCCAAGGAAGCGCTGGGCAGTGGGTGTTCTCAGGCCAAGAGCAGTCCTTGTTGTGGGCTGCACCTGCTCTGCGGTTCAAAGGTTCTCTGACTCTGCTCCTTTGGAAGACTTTCAGAGCTGACGCTATCCCTGGGCTGCCGAAGCAAAGAGGCATAGAGGCCTTTCCCCCTGAAGGCATGGGCTTGTTTCCCATGGAGAAAGTGTACCTCGCACCTCCCGGGCTGGAGGCGTGTACGTTGACACCGTTTGTTCTGCCCCCGGAAAACACAAGTAGGTGTACTCGCTTTGGGCTCCCTGGTGAAAGAGTTTGCAGTCGCCGGCGCTCTGAGTAGCTTTCCTCAAGTTTGACTCCGAGCTAGGTCAACTCGGCCTTCGGAGGCTAGATGGGAGCAAACGTGTTAAGCTTGTGGGGAAAGCCTTTGACCAATGGCCACTAGGCTTGCGCTTGAGGCGAGGGTTAGGCAGGCGCTTTCCCACACAGGGTTTTTCTCTTGTGATAAGCTGTCCCTTTGGGCTGATGCCGGCGGCGTGTCTGTACCACAGCCTGGGAAGCAGGGCCTGAGGGGAGTCTGCCAGCTGACTGGCCTCCATGATAGGCAGCTGAGAAATGGGGCAAGACTTATGGAACCCGCTTACAACGAAATGTTTCTTTTCAGAATTGGCGAATTTGCTACCCCCCGTCAGCAGCTCCTCGCCTTCAGACTGCTGTCCCTGTGTAGACGAGGGAAAGCCACCACCGTCTCCACCTTTTCAACGGCTCTTTCCCCAGTCGGTTTCTCCGTGAAAGAGCCAGAAGGGCTGATCTCAACCAATCGACCTGCACAGCGTGGGTCCTTGGGGCGGGGCACTCCTGAGCCAATGTGCCACCTCAGGAATGAAAGCAAAGTTTCCCTGCCACAGGAAAGCACACTGAAGCCTGGCGTCTTCTCTCTGAAATCGAAGTGGCCTTGAGGCGTGAGGTCTATGCTACAATGTGGAAAAGCTCGGTGTTACGGCTGTCTTACTCCCTCTCTCGGTACCATACCCTGTGCTCAGCCGTGTGGGAATGCTGAGTGGGAGAGACTGCCTCTCTGCCCGACTCTGAAGGCTTCTTCCCTTTAGGGCAATTCCGTTTGTGTCTTACTTCGTGGAGGAGGAATGAGGGCGCCCAGAGACATGCTGACGTGAAATAACTAACGACAGAGGATCTGCGGGAGCCGGTTTCTCGGTGGAAGGAGCCACAAAGCCAGCATTCCTAAGGTCTCTTTGAGAGCTGCCAGACACTCAGCCGTCAGAGGCCTAAGAATTGGCCATTGTGACGGCATGGCAACACTTGGAATCCTAGGTCACAGTGGAAGTGCGACGCGCAAGCTGGATGGAAGAAGCTTCCAAGCACAGTGTTCTTTCATGTACCAAAGAGAACGCAAGTGTCTGAGGCTGGTGGCATTGTGGCTGGAGAGCGCTGGCATCGTCGCGGGCCTGTCGGCTACTTTCCTGTTTCCGACCCTCTCAGGAAACTCTTCCCCAAAGGCGTTGGGACCGGCTGAGAGAGAACAGCTGCGAAGTGGATGCACAGAACACTCACCTAGATACCAGCCCAGGGTCCCAGGCATCCATCTTTCTCTGGAGGGTACGTACCCCACCCAGGGATTCAAGCAGGGAGTTTGCCTGGTACAACTTACACAGGAAACTGGGATGAGACGTAGGGCTACTCTACTTGTGCTCACGCTACGTGGCCTGGAGGAGTTATCACGCAGCAGAATTCAACCCCCTTCCTCTACACGTGTGTACCCCAAGGAAGCGCTGGGCAGTGGGTGTTCTCAGGCCAAGAGCAGTCCTTGTTGTGGGCTGCACCTGCTCTGCGGTTCAAAGGTTCTCTGACTCTGCTCCTTTGGAAGACTTTCAGAGCTGACGCTATCCCTGGGCTGCCGAAGCAAAGAGGCATAGAGGCCTTTCCCCCTGAAGGCATGGGCCTGTTTCCCATGGAGAAAGTGTACCTGGCACCTCCCGGGCTGGAGGCGTGTACGTTGACACCGTTTGTTCTGCCCCCGGAAAACACAAGTAGGTGTACTCGCTTTGGGCTCCCTGGTGAAAGAGTTTGCAGTCGCCGGCGCTCTGAGTAGCTTTCCTCAAGTTTGACTCCGAGCTAGGTCAACTCGGCCTTCGGAGGCTAGATGGGAGCAAACGTGTTAAGCTTGTGGGGAAAGCCTTTGACCAATGGCCACTAGGCTTGCGCTTGAGGCGAGGGTTAGGCAGGCGCTTTCCCACACAGGGTTTTTCTCTTGTGATAAGCTGTCCCTTTGGGCTGATGCCGGCGGCGTGTCTGTACCACAGCCTGGGAAGCAGGGCCTGAGGGGAGTCTGCCAGCTGACTGGCCTCCATGATAGGCAGCTGAGAAATGGGGCAAGACTTATGGAACCCGCTTACAACGAAATGTTTCTTTTCAGAATTGGCGAATTTGCTACCCCCCGTCAGCAGCTCCTCGCCTTCAGACTGCTGTCCCTGTGTAGACGAGGGAAAGCCACCACCGTCTCCACCTTTTCAACGGCTCTTTCCCCAGTCGGTTTCTCCGTGAAAGAGCCAGAAGGGCTGATCTCAACCAATCGACCTGCACAGCGTGGGTCCTTGGGGCGGGGCACTCCTGAGCCAATGTGCCACCTCAGGAATGAAAGCAAAGTTTCCCTGCCACAGGAAAGCACACTGAAGCCTGGCGTCTTCTCTCTGAAATCGAAGTGGCCTTGAGGCGTGAGGTCTATGCTACAATGTGGAAAAGCTCGGTGTTACGGCTGTCTTACTCCCTCTCTCGGTACCATACCCTGTGCTCAGCCGTGTGGGAATGCTGAGTGGGAGAGACTGCCTCTCTGCCCGACTCTGAAGGCTTCTTCCCTTTAGGGCAATTCCGTTTGTGTCTTACTTCGTGGAGGAGGAATGAGGGCGCCCAGAGACATGCTGACGTGAAATAACTAACGACAGAGGATCTGCGGGAGCCGGTTTCTCGGTGGAAGGAGCCAAAAAGCCAGCATTCCTAAGGTCTCTTTGAGAGCTGCCAGACACTCAGCCGTCAGAGGCCTAAGAATTGGCCATTGTGACGGCATGGCAACACTTGGAATCCTAGGTCACAGTGGAAGTGCGACGCGCAAGCTGGATGGAAGAAGCTTCCAAGCACAGTGTTCTTTCATGTACCAAAGAGAACGCAAGTGTCTGAGGCTGGTGGCATTGTGGCTGGAGAGCGCTGGCATCGTCGCGGGCCTGTCGGCTACTTTCCTGTTTCCGACCCTCTCAGGAAACTCTTCCCCAAAGGCGTTGGGACCGGCTGAGAGAGAACAGCTGCGAAGTGGATGCACAGAACACTCACCTAGATACCAGCCCAGGGTCCCAGGCATCCATCTTTCTCTGGAGGGTACGTACCCCACCCAGGGATTCAAGCAGGGAGTTTGCCTGGTACAACTTACACAGGAAACTGGGATGAGACGTAGGGCTACTCTACTTGTGCTCACGCTACGTGGCCTGGAGGAGTTATCACGCAGCAGAATTCAACCCCCTTCCTCTACACGTGTGTACCCCAAGGAAGCGCTGGGCAGTGGGTGTTCTCAGGCCAAGAGCAGTCCTTGTTGTGGGCTGCACCTGCTCTGCGGTTCAAAGGTTCTCTGACTCTGCTCCTTTGGAAGACTTTCAGAGCTGACGCTATCCCTGGGCTGCCGAAGCAAAGAGGCATAGAGGCCTTTCCCCCTGAAGGCATGGGCCTGTTTCCCATGGAGAAAGTGTACCTGGCACCTCCCGGGCTGGAGGCGTGTACGTTGACACCGTTTGTTCTGCCCCCGGAAAACACAAGTAGGTGTACTCGCTTTGGGCTCCCTGGTGAAAGAGTTTGCAGTCGCCGGCGCTCTGAGTAGCTTTCCTCAAGTTTGACTCCGAGCTAGGTCAACTCGGCCTTCGGAGGCTAGATGGGAGCAAACGTGTTAAGCTTGTGGGGAAAGCCTTTGACCAATGGCCACTAGGCTGGCGCTTGAGGCGAGGGTTAGGCAGGCGCTTTCCCACACAGGGTTTTTCTCTTGTGATAAGCTGTCCCTTTGGGCTGAAGCCGGCGGCGTGTCTGTACCACAGCCTGGGAAGCAGGGCCTGAGGGGAGTCTGCCAGCTGACTGGCCTCCATGATAGGCAGCTGAGAAATGGGGCAAGACTTATGGAACCCGCTTACAACGAAATGTTTCTTTTCAGAATTGGCGAATTTGCTACCCCCCGTCAGCAGCTCCTCGCCTTCAGAGTGCTGTCCCTGTGTAGACGAGGGAAAGCCACCACCGTCTCCACCTTTTCAACGGCTCTTTCCCCAGTCGGTTTCTCCGTGAAAGAGCCAGAAGGGCTGATCTCAACCAATCGACCTGCACAGCGTGGGTCCTTGGGGCGGGGCACTCCTGAGCCAATGTGCCACCTCAGGAATGAAAGCAAAGTTTCCCTGCCACAGGAAAGCACACTGAAGCCTGGCGTCTTCTCTCTGAAATCGAAGTGGCCTTGAGGCGTGAGGTCTATGCTACAATGTGGAAAAGCTCGGTGTTACGGCTGTCTTACTCCCTCTCTCGGTACCATACCCTGTGCTCAGCCGTGTGGGAATGCTGAGTGGGAGAGACTGCCTCTCTGCCCGACTCTGAAGGCTTCTTCCCTTTAGGGCAATTCCGTTTGTGTCTTACTTCGTGGAGGAGGAATGAGGGCGCCCAGAGACATGCTGACGTGAAATAACTAACGACAGAGGATCTGCGGGAGCCGGTTTCTCGGTGGAAGGAGCCAAAAAGCCAGCATTCCTAAGGTCTCTTTGAGAGCTGCCAGACACTCAGCCGTCAGAGGCCTAAGAATTGGCCATTGTGACGGCATGGCAACACTTGGAATCCTAGGTCACAGTGGAAGTGCGACGCGCAAGCTGGATGGAAGAAGCTTCCAAGCACAGTGTTCTTTCATGTACCAAAGAGAACGCAAGTGTCTGAGGCTGGTGGCATTGTGGCTGGAGAGCGCTGGCATCGTCGCGGGCCTGTCGGCTACTTTCCTGTTTCCGACCCTCTCAGGAAACTCTTCCCCAAAGGCGTTGGGACCGGCTGAGAGAGAACAGCTGCGAAGTGGATGCACAGAACACTCACCTAGATACCAGCCCAGGGTCCCAGGCATCCATCTTTCTCTGGAGGGTACGTACCCCACCCAGGGATTCAAGCAGGGAGTTTGCCTGGTACAACTTACACAGGAAACTGGGATGAGACGTAGGGCTACTCTACTTGTGCTCACGCTACGTGGCCTGGAGGAGTTATCACGCAGCAGAATTCAACCCCCTTCCTCTACACGTGTGTACCCCAAGGAAGCGCTGGGCAGTGGGTGTTCTCAGGCCAAGAGCAGTCCTTGTTGTGGGCTGCACCTGCTCTGCGGTTCAAAGGTTCTCTGACTCTGCTCCTTTGGAAGACTTTCAGAGCTGACGCTATCCCTGGGCTGCCGAAGCAAAGAGGCATAGAGGCCTTTCCCCCTGAAGGCATGGGCCTGTTTCCCATGGAGAAAGTGTACCTGGCACCTCCCGGGCTGGAGGCGTGTACGTTGACACCGTTTGTTCTGCCCCCGGAAAACACAAGTAGGTGTACTCGCTTTGGGCTCCCTGGTGAAAGAGTTTGCAGTCGCCGGCGCTCTGAGTAGCTTTCCTCAAGTTTGATTCCGAGCTAGGTCAACTCGGCCTTCGGAGGCTAGATGGGAGCAAACGTGTTAAGCTTGTGGGGAAAGCCTTTGACCAATGGCCACTAGGCTTGCGCTTGAGGCGAGGGTTAGGCAGGCGCTTTCCCACACAGGGTTTTTCTCTTGTGATAAGCTGTCCCTTTGGGCTGATGCCGGCGGCGTGTCTGTACCACAGCCTGGGAAGCAGGGCCTGAGGGGAGTCTGCCAGCTGACTGGCCTCCATGATAGGCAGCTGAGAAATGGGGCAAGACTTATGGAACCCGCTTACAACGAAATGTTTCTTTTCAGAATTGGAGAATTTGCTACCCCCCGTCAGCAGCTCCTCGCCTTCAGACTGCTGTCCCTGTGTAGACGAGGGAAAGCCACCACCGTCTCCACCTTTTCAACGGCTCTTTCCCCAGTCGGTTTCTCCGTGAAAGAGCCAGAAGGGCTGATCTCAACCAATCGACCTGCACAGCGTGGGTCCTTGGGGCGGGGCACTCCTGAGCCAATGTGCCACCTCAGGAATGAAAGCAAAGTTTCCCTGCCACAGGAAAGCACACTGAAGCCTGGCGTCTTCTCTCTGAAATCGAAGTGGCCTTGAGGCGTGAGGTCTATGCTACAATGTGGAAAAGCTCGGTGTTACGGCTGTCTTACTCCCTCTCTCGGTACCATACCCTGTGCTCAGCCGTGTGGGAATGCTGAGTGGGAGAGACTGCCTCTCTGCCCGACTCTGAAGGCTTCTTCCCTTTAGGGCAATTCCGTTTGTGTCTTACTTCGTGGAGGAGAAATGAGGGCGCCCAGAGACATGCTGACGTGAAATAACTAACGACAGAGGATCTGCGGGAGCCGGTTTCTCGGTGGAAGGAGCCAAAAAGCCAGCATTCCTAAGGTCTCTTTGAGAGCTGCCAGACACTCAGCCGTCAGAGGCCTAAGAATTGGCCATTGTGACGGCATGGCAACACTTGGAATCCTAGGTCACAGTGGAAGTGCGACGCGCAAGCTGGATGGAAGAAGCTTCCAAGCACAGTGTTCTTTCATGTACCAAAGAGAACGCAAGTGTCTGAGGCTGGTGGCATTGTGGCTGGAGAGCGCTGGCATCGTCGCGGGCCTGTCGGCTACTTTCCTGTTTCCGACCCTCTCAGGAAACTCTTCCCCAAAGGCGTTGGGACCGGCTGAGAGAGAACAGCTGCGAAGTGGATGCACAGAACACTCACCTAGATACCAGCCCAGGGTCCCAGGCATCCATCTTTCTCTGGAGGGTACGTACCCCACCCAGGGATTCAAGCAGGGAGTTTGCCTGGTACAACTTACACAGGAAACTGGGATGAGACGTAGGGCTACTCTACTTGTGCTCACGCTACGTGGCCTGCAGGAGTTATCACGCAGCAGAATTCAACCCCCTTCCTCTACACGTGTGTACCCCAAGGAAGCGCTGGGCAGTGGGTGTTCTCAGGCCAAGAGCAGTCCTTGTTGTGGGCTGCACCTGCTCTGCGGTTCAAAGGTTCTCTGACTCTGCTCCTTTGGAAGACTTTCAGAGCTGACGCTATCCCTGGGCTGCCGAAGCAAAGAGGCATAGAGGCCTTTCCCCCTGAAGGCATGGGCCTGTTTCCCATGGAGAAAGTGTACCTGGCACCTCCGGGGCTGGAGGCGTGTACGTTGACACCGTTTGTTCTGCCCCCGGAAAACACAAGTAGGTGTACTCGCTTTGGGCTCCCTGGTGAAAGAGTTTGCAGTCGCCGGCGCTCTGAGTAGCTTTCCTCAAGTTTGACTCCGAGCTAGGTCAACTCGGCCTTCGGAGGCTAGATGGGAGCAAACGTGTTAAGCTTGTGGGGAAAGCCTTTGACCAATGGCCACTAGGCTGGCGCTTGAGGCGAGGGTTAGGCAGGAGCTTTCCCACACAGGGTTTTTCTCTTGTGATAAGCTGTCCCTTTGGGCTGAAGCCGGCGGCGTGTCTGTACCACAGCCTGGGAAGCAGGGCCTGAGGGGAGTCTGCCAGCTGACTGGCCTCCATGATAGGCAGCTGAGAAATGGGGCAAGACTTATGGAACCCGCTTACAACGAAATGTTTCTTTTCAGAATTGGCGAATTTGCTACCCCCCGTCAGCAGCTCCTCGCCTTCAGAGTGCTGTCCCTGTGTAGACGAGGGAAAGCCACCACCGTCTCCACCTTTTCAACGGCTCTTTCCCCAGTCGGTTTCTCCGTGAAAGAGCCAGAAGGGCTGATCTCAACCAATCGACCTGCACAGCGTGGGTCCTTGGGGCGGGGCACTCCTGAGCCAATGTGCCACCTCAGGAATGAAAGCAAAGTTTCCCTGCCACAGGAAAGCACACTGAAGCCTGGCGTCTTCTCTCTGAAATCGAAGTGGCCTTGAGGCGTGAGGTCTATGCTACAATGTGGAAAAGCTCGGTGTTACGGCTGTCTTACTCCCTCTCTCGGTACCATACCCTGTGCTCAGCCGTGTGGGAATGCTGAGTGGGAGAGACTGCCTCTCTGCCCGACTCTGAAGGCTTCTTCCCTTTAGGGCAATTCCGTTTGTGTCTTACTTCGTGGAGGAGGAATGAGGGCGCCCAGAGACATGCTGACGTGAAATAACTAACGACAGAGGATCTGCGGGAGCCGGTTTCTCGGTGGAAGGAGCCAAAAAGCCAGCATTCCTAAGGTCTCTTTGAGAGCTGCCAGACACTCAGCCGTCAGAGGCCTAAGAATTGGCCATTGTGACGGCATGGCAACACTTGGAATCCTAGGTCACAGTGGAAGTGCGACGCGCAAGCTGGATGGAAGAAGCTTCCAAGCACAGTGTTCTTTCATGTACCAAAGAGAACGCAAGTGTCTGAGGCTGGTGGCATTGTGGCTGGAGAGCGCTGGCATCGTCGCGGGCCTGTCGGCTACTTTCCTGTTTCCGACCCTCTCAGGAAACTCTTCCCCAAAGGCGTTGGGACCGGCTGAGAGAGAACAGCTGCGAAGTGGATGCACAGAACACTCACCTAGATACCAGCCCAGGGTCCCAGGCATCCATCTTTCTCTGGAGGGTACGTACCCCACCCAGGGATTCAAGCAGGGAGTTTGCCTGGTACAACTTACACAGGAAACTGGGATGAGACGTAGGGCTACTCTACTTGTGCTCACGCTACGTGGCCTGCAGGAGTTATCACGCAGCAGAATTCAACCCCCTTCCTCTACACGTGTGTACCCCAAGGAAGCGCTGGGCAGTGGGTGTTCTCAGGCCAAGAGCAGTCCTTGTTGTGGGCTGCACCTGCTCTGCGGTTCAAAGGTTCTCTGACTCTGCTCCTTTGGAAGACTTTCAGAGCTGACGCTATCCCTGGGCTGCCGAAGCAAAGAGGCATAGAGGCCTTTCCCCCTGAAGGCATGGGCCTGTTTCCCATGGAGAAAGTGTACCTGGCACCTCCGGGGCTGGAGGCGTGTACGTTGACACCGTTTGTTCTGCCCCCGGAAAACACAAGTAGGTGTACTCGCTTTGGGCTCCCTGGTGAAAGAGTTTGCAGTCGCCGGCGCTCTGAGTAGCTTTCCTCAAGTTTGACTCCGAGCTAGGTCAACTCGGCCTTCGGAGGCTAGATGGGAGCAAACGTGTTAAGCTTGTGGGGAAAGCCTTTGACCAATGGCCACTAGGCTGGCGCTTGAGGCGAGGGTTAGGCAGGAGCTTTCCCACACAGGGTTTTTCTCTTGTGATAAGCTGTCCCTTTGGGCTGAAGCCGGCGGCGTGTCTGTACCACAGCCTGGGAAGCAGGGCCTGAGGGGAGTCTGCCAGCTGACTGGCCTCCATGATAGGCAGCTGAGAAATGGGGCAAGACTTATGGAACCCGCTTACAACGAAATGTTTCTTTTCAGAATTGGCGAATTTGCTACCCCCCGTCAGCAGCTCCTCGCCTTCAGAGTGCTGTCCCTGTGTAGACGAGGGAAAGCCACCACCGTCTCCACCTTTTCAACGGCTCTTTCCCCAGTCGGTTTCTCCGTGAAAGAGCCAGAAGGGCTGATCTCAACCAATCGACCTGCACAGCGTGGGTCCTTGGGGCGGGGCACTCCTGAGCCAATGTGCCACCTCAGGAATGAAAGCAAAGTTTCCCTGCCACAGGAAAGCACACTGAAGCCTGGCGTCTTCTCTCTGAAATCGAAGTGGCCTTGAGGCGTGAGGTCTATGCTACAATGTGGAAAAGCTCGGTGTTACGGCTGTCTTACTCCCTCTCTCGGTACCATACCCTGTGCTCAGCCGTGTGGGAATGCTGAGTGGGAGAGACTGCCTCTCTGCCCGACTCTGAAGGCTTCTTCCCTTTAGGGCAATTCCGTTTGTGTCTTACTTCGTGGAGGAGGAATGAGGGCGCCCAGAGACATGCTGACGTGAAATAACTAACGACAGAGGATCTGCGGGAGCCGGTTTCTCGGTGGAAGGAGCCAAAAAGCCAGCATTCCTAAGGTCTCTTTGAGAGCTGCCAGACACTCAGCCGTCAGAGGCCTAAGAATTGGCCATTGTGACGGCATGGCAACACTTGGAATCCTAGGTCACAGTGGAAGTGCGACGCGCAAGCTGGATGGAAGAAGCTTCCAAGCACAGTGTTCTTTCATGTACCAAAGAGAACGCAAGTGTCTGAGGCTGGTGGCATTGTGGCTGGAGAGCGCTGGCATCGTCGCGGGCCTGTCGGCTACTTTCCTGTTTCCGACCCTCTCAGGAAACTCTTCCCCAAAGGCGTTGGGACCGGCTGAGAGAGAACAGCTGCGAAGTGGATGCACAGAACACTCACCTAGATACCAGCCCAGGGTCCCAGGCATCCATCTTTCTCTGGAGGGTACGTACCCCACCCAGGGATTCAAGCAGGGAGTTTGCCTGGTACAACTTACACAGGAAACTGGGATGAGACGTAGGGCTACTCTACTTGTGCTCACGCTACGTGGCCTGGAGGAGTTATCACGCAGCAGAATTCAACCCCCTTCCTCTACACGTGTGTACCCCAAGGAAGCGCTGGGCAGTGGGTGTTCTCAGGCCAAGAGCAGTCCTTGTTGTGGGCTGCACCTGCTCTGCGGTTCAAAGGTTCTCTGACTCTGCTCCTTTGGAAGACTTTCAGAGCTGACGCTATCCCTGGGCTGCCGAAGCAAAGAGGCATAGAGGCCTTTCCCCCTGAAGGCATGGGCTTGTTTCCCATGGAGAAAGTGTACCTGGCACCTCCGGGGCTGGAGGCGTGTACGTTGACACCGTTTGTTCTGCCCCCGGAAAACACAAGTAGGTGTACTCGCTTTGGGCTCCCTGGTGAAAGAGTTTGCAGTCGCCGGCGCTCTGAGTAGCTTTCCTCAAGTTTGACTCCGAGCTAGGTCAACTCGGCCTTCGGAGGCTAGATGGGAGCAAACGTGTTAAGCTTGTGGGGAAAGCCTTTGACCAATGGCCACTAGGCTGGCGCTTGAGGCGAGGGTTAGGCAGGAGCTTTCCCACACAGGGTTTTTCTCTTGTGATAAGCTGTCCCTTTGGGCTGAAGCCGGCGGCGTGTCTGTACCACAGCCTGGGAAGCAGGGCCTGAGGGGAGTCTGCCAGCTGACTGGCCTCCATGATAGGCAGCTGAGAAATGGGGCAAGACTTATGGAACCCGCTTACAACGAAATGTTTCTTTTCAGAATTGGCGAATTTGCTACCCCCCGTCAGCAGCTCCTCGCCTTCAGAGTGCTGTCCCTGTGTAGACGAGGGAAAGCCACCACCGTCTCCACCTTTTCAACGGCTCTTTCCCCAGTCGGTTTCTCCGTGAAAGAGCCAGAAGGGCTGATCTCAACCAATCGACCTGCACAGCGTGGGTCCTTGGGGCGGGGCACTCCTGAGCCAATGTGCCACCTCAGGAATGAAAGCAAAGTTTCCCTGCCACAGGAAAGCACACTGAAGCCTGGCGTCTTCTCTCTGAAATCGAAGTGGCCTTGAGGCGTGAGGTCTATGCTACAATGTGGAAAAGCTCGGTGTTACGGCTGTCTTACTCCCTCTCTCGGTACCATACCCTGTGCTCAGCCGTGTGGGAATGCTGAGTGGGAGAGACTGCCTCTCTGCCCGACTCTGAAGGCTTCTTCCCTTTAGGGCAATTCCGTTTGTGTCTTACTTCGTGGAGGAGGAATGAGGGCGCCCAGAGACATGCTGACGTGAAATAACTAACGACAGAGGATCTGCGGGAGCCGGTTTCTCGGTGGAAGGAGCCAAAAAGCCAGCATTCCTAAGGTCTCTTTGAGAGCTGCCAGACACTCAGCCGTCAGAGGCCTAAGAATTGGCCATTGTGACGGCATGGCAACACTTGGAATCCTAGGTCACAGTGGAAGTGCGACGCGCAAGCTGGATGGAAGAAGCTTCCAAGCACAGTGTTCTTTCATGTACCAAAGAGAACGCAAGTGTCTGAGGCTGGTGGCATTGTGGCTGGAGAGCGCTGGCATCGTCGCGGGCCTGTCGGCTACTTTCCTGTTTCCGACCCTCTCAGGAAACTCTTCCCCAAAGGCGTTGGGACCGGCTGAGAGAGAACAGCTGCGAAGTGGATGCACAGAACACTCACCTAGATACCAGCCCAGGGTCCCAGGCATCCATCTTTCTCTGGAGGGTACGTACCCCACCCAGGGATTCAAGCAGGGAGTTTGCCTGGTACAACTTACACAGGAAACTGGGATGAGACGTAGGGCTACTCTACTTGTGCTCACGCTACGTGGCCTGGAGGAGTTATCACGCAGCAGAATTCAACCCCCTTCCTCTACACGTGTGTACCCCAAGGAAGCGCTGGGCAGTGGGTGTTCTCAGGCCAAGAGCAGTCCTTGTTGTGGGCTGCACCTGCTCTGCGGTTCAAAGGTTCTCTGACTCTGCTCCTTTGGAAGACTTTCAGAGCTGACGCTATCCCTGGGCTGCCGAAGCAAAGAGGCATAGAGGCCTTTCCCCCTGAAGGCATGGGCTTGTTTCCCATGGAGAAAGTGTACCTGGCACCTCCGGGGCTGGAGGCGTGTACGTTGACACCGTTTGTTCTGCCCCCGGAAAACACAAGTAGGTGTACTCGCTTTGGGCTCCCTGGTGAAAGAGTTTGCAGTCGCCGGCGCTCTGAGTAGCTTTCCTCAAGTTTGACTCCGAGCTAGGTCAACTCGGCCTTCGGAGGCTAGATGGGAGCAAACGTGTTAAGCTTGTGGGGAAAGCCTTTGACCAATGGCCACTAGGCTGGCGCTTGAGGCGAGGGTTAGGCAGGAGCTTTCCCACACAGGGTTTTTCTCTTGTGATAAGCTGTCCCTTTGGGCTGAAGCCGGCGGCGTGTCTGTACCACAGCCTGGGAAGCAGGGCCTGAGGGGAGTCTGCCAGCTGACTGGCCTCCATGATAGGCAGCTGAGAAATGGGGCAAGACTTATGGAACCCGCTTACAACGAAATGTTTCTTTTCAGAATTGGCGAATTTGCTACCCCCCGTCAGCAGCTCCTCGCCTTCAGAGTGCTGTCCCTGTGTAGACGAGGGAAAGCCACCACCGTCTCCACCTTTTCAACGGCTCTTTCCCCAGTCGGTTTCTCCGTGAAAGAGCCAGAAGGGCTGATCTCAACCAATCGACCTGCACAGCGTGGGTCCTTGGGGCGGGGCACTCCTGAGCCAATGTGCCACCTCAGGAATGAAAGCAAAGTTTCCCTGCCACAGGAAAGCACACTGAAGCCTGGCGTCTTCTCTCTGAAATCGAAGTGGCCTTGAGGCGTGAGGTCTATGCTACAATGTGGAAAAGCTCGGTGTTACGGCTGTCTTACTCCCTCTCTCGGTACCATACCCTGTGCTCAGCCGTGTGGGAATGCTGAGTGGGAGAGACTGCCTCTCTGCCCGACTCTGAAGGCTTCTTCCCTTTAGGGCAATTCCGTTTGTGTCTTACTTCGTGGAGGAGGAATGAGGGCGCCCAGAGACATGCTGACGTGAAATAACTAACGACAGAGGATCTGCGGGAGCCGGTTTCTCGGTGGAAGGAGCCAAAAAGCCAGCATTCCTAAGGTCTCTTTGAGAGCTGCCAGACACTCAGCCGTCAGAGGCCTAAGAATTGGCCATTGTGACGGCATGGCAACACTTGGAATCCTAGGTCACAGTGGAAGTGCGACGCGCAAGCTGGATGGAAGAAGCTTCCAAGCACAGTGTTCTTTCATGTACCAAAGAGAACGCAAGTGTCTGAGGCTGGTGGCATTGTGGCTGGAGAGCGCTGGCATCGTCGCGGGCCTGTCGGCTACTTTCCTGTTTCCGACCCTCTCAGGAAACTCTTCCCCAAAGGCGTTGGGACCGGCTGAGAGAGAACAGCTGCGAAGTGGATGCACAGAACACTCACCTAGATACCAGCCCAGGGTCCCAGGCATCCATCTTTCTCTGGAGGGTACGTACCCCACCCAGGGATTCAAGCAGGGAGTTTGCCTGGTACAACTTACACAGGAAACTGGGATGAGACGTAGGGCTACTCTACTTGTGCTCACGCTACGTGGCCTGGAGGAGTTATCACGCAGCAGAATTCAACCCCCTTCCTCTACACGTGTGTACCCCAAGGAAGCGCTGGGCAGTGGGTGTTCTCAGGCCAAGAGCAGTCCTTGTTGTGGGCTGCACCTGCTCTGCGGTTCAAAGGTTCTCTGACTCTGCTCCTTTGGAAGACTTTCAGAGCTGACGCTATCCCTGGGCTGCCGAAGCAAAGAGGCATAGAGGCCTTTCCCCCTGAAGGCATGGGCTTGTTTCCCATGGAGAAAGTGTACCTGGCACCTCCGGGGCTGGAGGCGTGTACGTTGACACCGTTTGTTCTGCCCCCGGAAAACACAAGTAGGTGTACTCGCTTTGGGCTCCCTGGTGAAAGAGTTTGCAGTCGCCGGCGCTCTGAGTAGCTTTCCTCAAGTTTGACTCCGAGCTAGGTCAACTCGGCCTTCGGAGGCTAGATGGGAGCAAACGTGTTAAGCTTGTGGGGAAAGCCTTTGACCAATGGCCACTAGGCTGGCGCTTGAGGCGAGGGTTAGGCAGGAGCTTTCCCACACAGGGTTTTTCTCTTGTGATAAGCTGTCCCTTTGGGCTGAAGCCGGCGGCGTGTCTGTACCACAGCCTGGGAAGCAGGGCCTGAGGGGAGTCTGCCAGCTGACTGGCCTCCATGATCGGCAGCTGAGAAATGGGGCAAGACTTATGGAACCCGCTTACAACGAAATGTTTCTTTTCAGAATTGGCGAATTTGCTACCCCCCGTCAGCAGCTCCTCGCCTTCAGACGGCTGTCCCTGTGTAGACGAGGGAAAGCCACCACCGTCTCCACCTTTTCAACGGCTCTTTCCCCAGTCGGTTTCTCCGTGAAAGAGCCAGAAGGGCTGATCTCAACCAATCGACCTGCACAGCGTGGGTCCTTGGGGCGGGGCACTCCTGAGCCAATGTGCCACCTCAGGAATGAAAGCAAAGTTTCCCTGCCACAGGAAAGCACACTGAAGCCTGGCGTCTTCTCTCTGAAATCGAAGTGGCCTTGAGGCGTGAGGTCTATGCTACAATGTGGAAAAGCTCGGTGTTACGGCTGTCTTACTCCCTCTCTCGGTACCATACCCTGTGCTCAGCCGTGTGGGAATGCTGAGTGGGAGAGACTGCCTCTCTGCCCGACTCTGAAGGCTTCTTCCCTTTAGGGCAATTCCGTTTGTGTCTTACTTCGTGGAGGAGGAATGAGGGCGCCCAGAGACATGCTGACGTGAAATAACTAACGACAGAGGATCTGCGGGAGCCGGTTTCTCGGTGGAAGGAGCCAAAAAGCCAGCATTCCTAAGGTCTCTTTGAGAGCTGCCAGACACTCAGCCGTCAGAGGCCTAAGAATTGGCCATTGTGACGGCATGGCAACACTTGGAATCCTAGGTCACAGTGGAAGTGCGACGCGCAAGCTGGATGGAAGAAGCTTCCAAGCACAGTGTTCTTTCATGTACCAAAGAGAACGCAAGTGTCTGAGGCTGGTGGCATTGTGGCTGGAGAGCGCTGGCATCGTCGCGGGCCTGTCGGCTACTTTCCTGTTTCCGACCCTCTCAGGAAACTCTTCCCCAAAGGCGTTGGGACCGGCTGAGAGAGAACAGCTGCGAAGTGGATGCACAGAACACTCACCTAGATACCAGCCCAGGGTCCCAGGCATCCATCTTTCTCTGGAGGGTACGTACCCCACCCAGGGATTCAAGCAGGGAGTTTGCCTGGTACAACTTACACAGGAAACTGGGATGAGACGTAGGGCTACTCTACTTGTGCTCACGCTACGTGGCCTGGAGGAGTTATCACGCAGCAGAATTCAACCCCCTTCCTCTACACGTGTGTACCCCAAGGAAGCGCTGGGCAGTGGGTGTTCTCAGGCCAAGAGCAGTCCTTGTTGTGGGCTGCACCTGCTCTGCGGTTCAAAGGTTCTCTGACTCTGCTCCTTTGGAAGACTTTCAGAGCTGACGCTATCCCTGGGCTGCCGAAGCAAAGAGGCATAGAGGCCTTTCCCCCTGAAGGCATGGGCTTGTTTCCCATGGAGAAAGTGTACCTGGCACCTCCCGGGCTGGAGGCGTGTACGTTGACACCGTTTGTTCTGCCCCCGGAAAACACAAGTAGGTGTACTCGCTTTGGGCTCCCTGGTGAAAGAGTTTGCAGTCGCCGGCGCTCTGAGTAGCTTTCCTCAAGTTTGACTCCGAGCTAGGTCAACTCGGCCTTCGGAGGCTAGATGGGAGCAAACGTGTTAAGCTTGTGGGGAAAGCCTTTGACCAATGGCCACTAGGCTGGCGCTTGAGGCGAGGGTTAGGCAGGAGCTTTCCCACACAGGGTTTTTCTCTTGTGATAAGCTGTCCCTTTGGGCTGAAGCCGGCGGCGTGTCTGTACCACAGCCTGGGAAGCAGGGCCTGAGGGGAGTCTGCCAGCTGACTGGCCTCCATGATAGGCAGCTGAGAAATGGGGCAAGACTTATGGAACCCGCTTACAACGAAATGTTTCTTTTCAGAATTGGCGAATTTGCTACCCCCCGTCAGCAGCCCCTCGCCTTCAGAGTGCTGTCCCTGTGTAGACGAGGGAAAGCCACCACCGTCTCCACCTTTTCAACGGCTCTTTCCCCAGTCGGTTTCTCCGTGAAAGAGCCAGAAGGGCTGATCTCAACCAATCGACCTGCACAGCGTGGGTCCTTGGGGCGGGGCACTCCTGAGCCAATGTGCCACCTCAGGAATGAAAGCAAAGTTTCCCTGCCACAGGAAAGCACACTGAAGCCTGGCGTCTTCTCTCTGAAATCGAAGTGGCCTTGAGGCGTGAGGTCTATGCTACAATGTGGAAAAGCTCGGTGTTACGGCTGTCTTACTCCCTCTCTCGGTACCATACCCTGTGCTCAGCCGTGTGGGAATGCTGAGTGGGAGAGACTGCCTCTCTGCCCGACTCTGAAGGCTTCTTCCCTTTAGGGCAATTCCGTTTGTGTCTTACTTCGTGGAGGAGGAATGAGGGCGCCCAGAGACATGCTGACGTGAAATAACTAACGACAGAGGATCTGCGGGAGCCGGTTTCTCGGTGGAAGGAGCCAAAAAGCCAGCATTCCTAAGGTCTCTTTGAGAGCTGCCAGACACTCAGCCGTCAGAGGCCTAAGAATTGGCCATTGTGACGGCATGGCAACACTTGGAATCCTAGGTCACAGTGGAAGTGCGACGCGCAAGCTGGATGGAAGAAGCTTCCAAGCACAGTGTTCTTTCATGTACCAAAGAGAACGCAAGTGTCTGAGGCTGGTGGCATTGTGGCTGGAGAGCGCTGGCATCGTCGCGGGCCTGTCGGCTACTTTCCTGTTTCCGACCCTCTCAGGAAACTCTTCCCCAAAGGCGTTGGGACCGGCTGAGAGAGAACAGCTGCGAAGTGGATGCACAGAACACTCACCTAGATACCAGCCCAGGGTCCCAGGCATCCATCTTTCTCTGGAGGGTACGTACCCCACCCAGGGATTCAAGCAGGGAGTTTGCCTGGTACAACTTACACAGGAAACTGGGATGAGACGTAGGGCTACTCTACTTGTGCTCACGCTACGTGGCCTGGAGGAGTTATCACGCAGCAGAATTCAACCCCCTTCCTCTACACGTGTGTACCCCAAGGAAGCGCTGGGCAGTGGGTGTTCTCAGGCCAAGAGCAGTCCTTGTTGTGGGCTGCACCTGCTCTGCGGTTCAAAGGTTCTCTGACTCTGCTCCTTTGGAAGACTTTCAGAGCTGACGCTATCCCTGGGCTGCCGAAGCAAAGAGGCATAGAGGCCTTTCCCCCTGAAGGCATGGGCTTGTTTCCCATGGAGAAAGTGTACCTGGCACCTCCCGGGCTGGAGGCGTGTACGTTGACACCGTTTGTTCTGCCCCCGGAAAACACAAGTAGGTGTACTCGCTTTGGGCTCCCTGGTGAAAGAGTTTGCAGTCGCCGGCGCTCTGAGTAGCTTTCCTCAAGTTTGACTCCGAGCTAGGTCAACTCGGCCTTCGGAGGCTAGATGGGAGCAAACGTGTTAAGCTTGTGGGGAAAGCCTTTGACCAATGGCCACTAGGCTGGCGCTTGAGGCGAGGGTTAGGCAGGAGCTTTCCCACACAGGGTTTTTCTCTTGTGATAAGCTGTCCCTTTGGGCTGAAGCCGGCGGCGTGTCTGTACCACAGCCTGGGAAGCAGGGCCTGAGGGGAGTCTGCCAGCTGACTGGCCTCCATGATAGGCAGCTGAGAAATGGGGCAAGACTTATGGAACCCGCTTACAACGAAATGTTTCTTTTCAGAATTGGCGAATTTGCTACCCCCCGTCAGCAGCCCCTCGCCTTCAGAGTGCTGTCCCTGTGTAGACGAGGGAAAGCCACCACCGTCTCCACCTTTTCAACGGCTCTTTCCCCAGTCGGTTTCTCCGTGAAAGAGCCAGAAGGGCTGATCTCAACCAATCGACCTGCACAGCGTGGGTCCTTGGGGCGGGGCACTCCTGAGCCAATGTGCCACCTCAGGAATGAAAGCAAAGTTTCCCTGCCACAGGAAAGCACACTGAAGCCTGGCGTCTTCTCTCTGAAATCGAAGTGGCCTTGAGGCGTGAGGTCTATGCTACAATGTGGAAAAGCTCGGTGTTACGGCTGTCTTACTCCCTCTCTCGGTACCATACCCTGTGCTCAGCCGTGTGGGAATGCTGAGTGGGAGAGACTGCCTCTCTGCCCGACTCTGAAGGCTTCTTCCCTTTAGGGCAATTCCGTTTGTGTCTTACTTCGTGGAGGAGGAATGAGGGCGCCCAGAGACATGCTGACGTGAAATAACTAACGACAGAGGATCTGCGGGAGCCGGTTTCTCGGTGGAAGGAGCCAAAAAGCCAGCATTCCTAAGGTCTCTTTGAGAGCTGCCAGACACTCAGCCGTCAGAGGCCTAAGAATTGGCCATTGTGACGGCATGGCAACACTTGGAATCCTAGGTCACAGTGGAAGTGCGACGCGCAAGCTGGATGGAAGAAGCTTCCAAGCACAGTGTTCTTTCATGTACCAAAGAGAACGCAAGTGTCTGAGGCTGGTGGCATTGTGGCTGGAGAGCGCTGGCATCGTCGCGGGCCTGTCGGCTACTTTCCTGTTTCCGACCCTCTCAGGAAACTCTTCCCCAAAGGCGTTGGGACCGGCTGAGAGAGAACAGCTGCGAAGTGGATGCACAGAACACTCACCTAGATACCAGCCCAGGGTCCCAGGCATCCATCTTTCTCTGGAGGGTACGTACCCCACCCAGGGATTCAAGCAGGGAGTTTGCCTGGTACAACTTACACAGGAAACTGGGATGAGACGTAGGGCTACTCTACTTGTGCTCACGCTACGTGGCCTGGAGGAGTTATCACGCAGCAGAATTCAACCCCCTTCCTCTACACGTGTGTACCCCAAGGAAGCGCTGGGCAGTGGGTGTTCTCAGGCCAAGAGCAGTCCTTGTTGTGGGCTGCACCTGCTCTGCGGTTCAAAGGTTCTCTGACTCTGCTCCTTTGGAAGACTTTCAGAGCTGACGCTATCCCTGGGCTGCCGAAGCAAAGAGGCATAGAGGCCTTTCCCCCTGAAGGCATGGGCTTGTTTCCCATGGAGAAAGTGTACCTGGCACCTCCGGGGCTGGAGGCGTGTACGTTGACACCGTTTGTTCTGCCCCCGGAAAACACAAGTAGGTGTACTCGCTTTGGGCTCCCTGGTGAAAGAGTTTGCAGTCGCCGGCGCTCTGAGTAGCTTTCCTCAAGTTTGACTCCGAGCTAGGTCAACTCGGCCTTCGGAGGCTAGATGGGAGCAAACGTGTTAAGCTTGTGGGGAAAGCCTTTGACCAATGGCCACTAGGCTGGCGCTTGAGGCGAGGGTTAGGCAGGAGCTTTCCCACACAGGGTTTTTCTCTTGTGATAAGCTGTCCCTTTGGGCTGAAGCCGGCGGCGTGTCTGTACCACAGCCTGGGAAGCAGGGCCTGAGGGGAGTCTGCCAGCTGACTGGCCTCCATGATCGGCAGCTGAGAAATGGGGCAAGACTTATGGAACCCGCTTACAACGAAATGTTTCTTTTCAGAATTGGCGAATTTGCTACCCCCCGTCAGCAGCTCCTCGCCTTCAGACTGCTGTCCCTGTGTAGACGAGGGAAAGCCACCACCGTCTCCACCTTTTCAACGGCTCTTTCCCCAGTCGGTTTCTCCGTGAAAGAGCCAGAAGGGCTGATCTCAACCAATCGACCTGCACAGCGTGGGTCCTTGGGGCGGGGCACTCCTGAGCCAATGTGCCACCTCAGGAATGAAAGCAAAGTTTCCCTGCCACAGGAAAGCACACTGAAGCCTGGCGTCTTCTCTCTGAAATCGAAGTGGCCTTGAGGCGTGAGGTCTATGCTACAATGTGGAAAAGCTCGGTGTTACGGCTGTCTTACTCCCTCTCTCGGTACCATACCCTGTGCTCAGCCGTGTGGGAATGCTGAGTGGGAGAGACTGCCTCTCTGCCCGACTCTGAAGGCTTCTTCCCTTTAGGGCAATTCCGTTTGTGTCTTACTTCGTGGAGGAGGAATGAGGGCGCCCAGAGACATGCTGACGTGAAATAACTAACGACAGAGGATCTGCGGGAGCCGGTTTCTCGGTGGAAGGAGCCAAAAAGCCAGCATTCCTAAGGTCTCTTTGAGAGCTGCCAGACACTCAGCCGTCAGAGGCCTAAGAATTGGCCATTGTGACGGCATGGCAACACTTGGAATCCTAGGTCACAGTGGAAGTGCGACGCGCAAGCTGGATGGAAGAAGCTTCCAAGCACAGTGTTCTTTCATGTACCAAAGAGAACGCAAGTGTCTGAGGCTGGTGGCATTGTGGCTGGAGAGCGCTGGCATCGTCGCGGGCCTGTCGGCTACTTTCCTGTTTCCGACCCTCTCAGGAAACTCTTCCCCAAAGGCGTTGGGACCGGCTGAGAGAGAACAGCTGCGAAGTGGATGCACAGAACACTCACCTAGATACCAGCCCAGGGTCCCAGGCATCCATCTTTCTCTGGAGGGTACGTACCCCACCCAGGGATTCAAGCAGGGAGTTTGCCTGGTACAACTTACACAGGAAACTGGGATGAGACGTAGGGCTACTCTACTTGTGCTCACGCTACGTGGCCTGGAGGAGTTATCACGCAGCAGAATTCAACCCCCTTCCTCTACACGTGTGTACCCCAAGGAAGCGCTGGGCAGTGGGTGTTCTCAGGCCAAGAGCAGTCCTTGTTGTGGGCTGCACCTGCTCTGCGGTTCAAAGGTTCTCTGACTCTGCTCCTTTGGAAGACTTTCAGAGCTGACGCTATCCCTGGGCTGCCGAAGCAAAGAGGCATAGAGGCCTTTCCCCCTGAAGGCATGGGCTTGTTTCCCATGGAGGAAGTGTACCTGGCACCTCCCGGGCTGGAGGCGTGTACGTTGACACCGTTTGTTCTGCCCCCGGAAAACACAAGTAGGTGTACTCGCTTTGGGCTCCCTGGTGAAAGAGTTTGCAGTCGCCGGCGCTCTGAGTAGCTTTCCTCAAGTTTGACTCCGAGCTAGGTCAACTCGGCCTTCGGAGGCTAGATGGGAGCAAACGTGTTAAGCTTGTGGGGAAAGCCTTTGACCAATGGCCACTAGGCTGGCGCTTGAGGCGAGGGTTAGGCAGGAGCTTTCCCACACAGGGTTTTTCTCTTGTGATAAGCTGTCCCTTTGGGCTGAAGCCGGCGGCGTGTCTGTACCACAGCCTGGGAAGCAGGGCCTGAGGGGAGTCTGCCAGCTGACTGGCCTCCATGATAGGCAGCTGAGAAATGGGGCAAGACTTATGGAACCCGCTTACAACGAAATGTTTCTTTTCAGAATTGGCGAATTTGCTACCCCCCGTCAGCAGCTCCTCGCCTTCAGAGTGCTGTCCCTGTGTAGACGAGGGAAAGCCACCACCGTCTCCACCTTTTCAACGGCTCTTTCCCCAGTCGGTTTCTCCGTGAAAGAGCCAGAAGGGCTGATCTCAACCAATCGACCTGCACAGCGTGGGTCCTTGGGGCGGGGCACTCCTGAGCCAATGTGCCACCTCAGGAATGAAAGCAAAGTTTCCCTGCCACAGGAAAGCACACTGAAGCCTGGCGTCTTCTCTCTGAAATCGAAGTGGCCTTGAGGCGTGAGGTCTATGCTACAATGTGGAAAAGCTCGGTGTTACGGCTGTCTTACTCCCTCTCTCGGTACCATACCCTGTGCTCAGCCGTGTGGGAATGCTGAGTGGGAGAGACTGCCTCTCTGCCCGACTCTGAAGGCTTCTTCCCTTTAGGGCAATTCCGTTTGTGTCTTACTTCGTGGAGGAGGAATGAGGGCGCCCAGAGACATGCTGACGTGAAATAACTAACGACAGAGGATCTGCGGGAGCCGGTTTCTCGGTGGAAGGAGCCACAAAGCCAGCATTCCTAAGGTCTCTTTGAGAGCTGCCAGACACTCAGCCGTCAGAGGCCTAAGAATTGGCCATTGTGACGGCATGGCAACACTTGGAATCCTAGGTCACAGTGGAAGTGCGACGCGCAAGCTGGATGGAAGAAGCTTCCAAGCACAGTGTTCTTTCATGTACCAAAGAGAACGCAAGTGTCTGAGGCTGGTGGCATTGTGGCTGGAGAGCGCTGGCATCGTCGCGGGCCTGTCGGCTACTTTCCTGTTTCCGACCCTCTCAGGAAACTCTTCCCCAAAGGCGTTGGGACCGGCTGAGAGAGAACAGCTGCGAAGTGGATGCACAGAACACTCACCTAGATACCAGCCCAGGGTCCCAGGCATCCATCTTTCTCTGGAGGGTACGTACCCCACCCAGGGATTCAAGCAGGGAGTTTGCCTGGTACAACTTACACAGGAAACTGGGATGAGACGTAGGGCTACTCTACTTGTGCTCACGCTACGTGGCCTGGAGGAGTTATCACGCAGCAGAATTCAACCCCCTTCCTCTACACGTGTGTACCCCAAGGAAGCGCTGGGCAGTGGGTGTTCTCAGGCCAAGAGCAGTCCTTGTTGTGGGCTGCACCTGCTCTGCGGTTCAAAGGTTCTCTGACTCTGCTCCTTTGGAAGACTTTCAGAGCTGACGCTATCCCTGGGCTGCCGAAGCAAAGAGGCATAGAGGCCTTTCCCCCTGAAGGCATGGGCTTGTTTCCCATGGAGAAAGTGTACCTGGCACCTCCGGGGCTGGAGGCGTGTACGTTGACACCGTTTGTTCTGCCCCCGGAAAACACAAGTAGGTGTACTCGATTTGGGCTCCCTGGTGAAAGAGTTTGCAGTCGCCGGCGCTCTGAGTAGCTTTCCTCAAGTTTGACTCCGAGCTAGGTCAACTCGGCCTTCGGAGGCTAGATGGGAGCAAACGTGTTAAGCTTGTGGGGAAAGCCTTTGACCAATGGCCACTAGGCTGGCGCTTGAGGCGAGGGTTAGGCAGGAGCTTTCCCACACAGGGTTTTTCTCTTGTGATAAGCTGTCCCTTTGGGCTGAAGCCGGCGGCGTGTCTGTACCACAGCCTGGGAAGCAGGGCCTGAGGGGAGTCTGCCAGCTGACTGGCCTCCATGATAGGCAGCTGAGAAATGGGGCAAGACTTATGGAACCCGCTTACAACGAAATGTTTCTTTTCAGAATTGGCGAATTTGCTACCCCCCGTCAGCAGCCCCTCGCCTTCAGAGTGCTGTCCCTGTGTAGACGAGGGAAAGCCACCACCGTCTCCACCTTTTCAACGGCTCTTTCCCCAGTCGGTTTCTCCGTGAAAGAGCCAGAAGGGCTGATCTCAACCAATCGACCTGCACAGCGTGGGTCCTTGGGGCGGGGCACTCCTGAGCCAATGTGCCACCTCAGGAATGAAAGCAAAGTTTCCCTGCCACAGGAAAGCACACTGAAGCCTGGCGTCTTCTCTCTGAAATCGAAGTGGCCTTGAGGCGTGAGGTCTATGCTACAATGTGGAAAAGCTCGGTGTTACGGCTGTCTTACTCCCTCTCTCGGTACCATACCCTGTGCTCAGCCGTGTGGGAATGCTGAGTGGGAGAGACTGCCTCTCTGCCCGACTCTGAAGGCTTCTTCCCTTTAGGGCAATTCCGTTTGTGTCTTACTTCGTGGAGGAGGAATGAGGGCGCCCAGAGACATGCTGACGTGAAATAACTAACGACAGAGGATCTGCGGGAGCCGGTTTCTCGGTGGAAGGAGCCAAAAAGCCAGCATTCCTAAGGTCTCTTTGAGAGCTGCCAGACACTCAGCCGTCAGAGGCCTAAGAATTGGCCATTGTGACGGCATGGCAACACTTGGAATCCTAGGTCACAGTGGAAGTGCGACGCGCAAGCTGGATGGAAGAAGCTTCCAAGCACAGTGTTCTTTCATGTACCAAAGAGAACGCAAGTGTCTGAGGCTGGTGGCATTGTGGCTGGAGAGCGCTGGCATCGTCGCGGGCCTGTCGGCTACTTTCCTGTTTCCGACCCTCTCAGGAAACTCTTCCCCAAAGGCGTTGGGACCGGCTGAGAGAGAACAGCTGCGAAGTGGATGCACAGAACACTCACCTAGATACCAGCCCAGGGTCCCAGGCATCCATCTTTCTCTGGAGGGTACGTACCCCACCCAGGGATTCAAGCAGGGAGTTTGCCTGGTACAACTTACACAGGAAACTGGGATGAGACGTAGGGCTACTCTACTTGTGCTCACGCTACGTGGCCTGGAGGAGTTATCACGCAGCAGAATTCAACCCCCTTCCTCTACACGTGTGTACCCCAAGGAAGCGCTGGGCAGTGGGTGTTCTCAGGCCAAGAGCAGTCCTTGTTGTGGGCTGCACCTGCTCTGCGGTTCAAAGGTTCTCTGACTCTGCTCCTTTGGAAGACTTTCAGAGCTGACGCTATCCCTGGGCTGCCGAAGCAAAGAGGCATAGAGGCCTTTCCCCCTGAAGGCATGGGCTTGTTTCCCATGGAGAAAGTGTACCTGGCACCTCCGGGGCTGGAGGCCTGTACGTTGACACCGTTTGTTCTGCCCCCGGAAAACACAAGTAGGTGTACTCGCTTTGGGCTCCCTGGTGAAAGAGTTTGCAGTCGCCGGCGCTCTGAGTAGCTTTCCTCAAGTTTGACTCCGAGCTAGGTCAACTCGGCCTTCGGAGGCTAGATGGGAGCAAACGTGTTAAGCTTGTGGGGAAAGCCTTTGACCAATGGCCACTAGGCTGGCGCTTGAGGCGAGGGTTAGGCAGGAGCTTTCCCACACAGGGTTTTTCTCTTGTGATAAGCTGTCCCTTTGGGCTGAAGCCGGCGGCGTGTCTGTACCACAGCCTGGGAAGCAGGGCCTGAGGGGAGTCTGCCAGCTGACTGGCCTCCATGATAGGCAGCTGAGAAATGGGGCAAGACTTATGGAACCCGCTTACAACGAAATGTTTCTTTTCAGAATTGGCGAATTTGCTACCCCCCGTCAGCAGCCCCTCGCCTTCAGAGTGCTGTCCCTGTGTAGACGAGGGAAAGCCACCACCGTCTCCACCTTTTCAACGGCTCTTTCCCCAGTCGGTTTCTCCGTGAAAGAGCCAGAAGGGCTGATCTCAACCAATCGACCTGCACAGCGTGGGTCCTTGGGGCGGGGCACTCCTGAGCCAATGTGCCACCTCAGGAATGAAAGCAAAGTTTCCCTGCCACAGGAAAGCACACTGAAGCCTGGCGTCTTCTCTCTGAAATCGAAGTGGCCTTGAGGCGTGAGGTCTATGCTACAATGTGGAAAAGCTCGGTGTTACGGCTGTCTTACTCCCTCTCTCGGTACCATACCCTGTGCTCAGCCGTGTGGGAATGCTGAGTGGGAGAGACTGCCTCTCTGCCCGACTCTGAAGGCTTCTTCCCTTTAGGGCAATTCCGTTTGTGTCTTACTTCGTGGAGGAGGAATGAGGGCGCCCAGAGACATGCTGACGTGAAATAACTAACGACAGAGGATCTGCGGGAGCCGGTTTCTCGGTGGAAGGAGCCAAAAAGCCAGCATTCCTAAGGTCTCTTTGAGAGCTGCCAGACACTCAGCCGTCAGAGGCCTAAGAATTGGCCATTGTGACGGCATGGCAACACTTGGAATCCTAGGTCACAGTGGAAGTGCGACGCGCAAGCTGGATGGAAGAAGCTTCCAAGCACAGTGTTCTTTCATGTACCAAAGAGAACGCAAGTGTCTGAGGCTGGTGGCATTGTGGCTGGAGAGCGCTGGCATCGTCGCGGGCCTGTCGGCTACTTTCCTGTTTCCGACCCTCTCAGGAAACTCTTCCCCAAAGGCGTTGGGACCGGCTGAGAGAGAACAGCTGCGAAGTGGATGCACAGAACACTCACCTAGATACCAGCCCAGGGTCCCAGGCATCCATCTTTCTCTGGAGGGTACGTACCCCACCCAGGGATTCAAGCAGGGAGTTTGCCTGGTACAACTTACACAGGAAACTGGGATGAGACGTAGGGCTACTCTACTTGTGCTCACGCTACGTGGCCTGGAGGAGTTATCACGCAGCAGAATTCAACCCCCTTCCTCTACACGTGTGTACCCCAAGGAAGCGCTGGGCAGTGGGTGTTCTCAGGCCAAGAGCAGTCCTTGTTGTGGGCTGCACCTGCTCTGCGGTTCAAAGGTTCTCTGACTCTGCTCCTTTGGAAGACTTTCAGAGCTGACGCTATCCCTGGGCTGCCGAAGCAAAGAGGCATAGAGGCCTTTCCCCCTGAAGGCATGGGCTTGTTTCCCATGGAGAAAGTGTACCTGGCACCTCCGGGGCTGGAGGCCTGTACGTTGACACCGTTTGTTCTGCCCCCGGAAAACACAAGTAGGTGTACTCGCTTTGGGCTCCCTGGTGAAAGAGTTTGCAGTCGCCGGCGCTCTGAGTAGCTTTCCTCAAGTTTGACTCCGAGCTAGGTCAACTCGGCCTTCGGAGGCTAGATGGGAGCAAACGTGTTAAGCTTGTGGGGAAAGCCTTTGACCAATGGCCACTAGGCTGGCGCTTGAGGCGAGGGTTAGGCAGGAGCTTTCCCACACAGGGTTTTTCTCTTGTGATAAGCTGTCCCTTTGGGCTGAAGCCGGCGGCGTGTCTGTACCACAGCCTGGGAAGCAGGGCCTGAGGGGAGTCTGCCAGCTGACTGGCCTCCATGATAGGCAGCTGAGAAATGGGGCAAGACTTATGGAACCCGCTTACAACGAAATGTTTCTTTTCAGAATTGGCGAATTTGCTACCCCCCGTCAGCAGCTCCTCGCCTTCAGAGTGCTGTCCCTGTGTAGACGAGGGAAAGCCACCACCGTCTCCACCTTTTCAACGGCTCTTTCCCCAGTCGGTTTCTCCGTGAAAGAGCCAGAAGGGCTGATCTCAACCAATCGACCTGCACAGCGTGGGTCCTTGGGGCGGGGCACTCCTGAGCCAATGTGCCACCTCAGGAATGAAAGCAAAGTTTCCCTGCCACAGGAAAGCACACTGAAGCCTGGCGTCTTCTCTCTGAAATCGAAGTGGCCTTGAGGCGTGAGGTCTATGCTACAATGTGGAAAAGCTCGGTGTTACGGCTGTCTTACTCCCTCTCTCGGTACCATACCCTGTGCTCAGCCGTGTGGGAATGCTGAGTGGGAGAGACTGCCTCTCTGCCCGACTCTGAAGGCTTCTTCCCTTTAGGGCAATTCCGTTTGTGTCTTACTTCGTGGAGGAGGAATGAGGGCGCCCAGAGACATGCTGACGTGAAATAACTAACGACAGAGGATCTGCGGGAGCCGGTTTCTCGGTGGAAGGAGCCAAAAAGCCAGCATTCCTAAGGTCTCTTTGAGAGCTGCCAGACACTCAGCCGTCAGAGGCCTAAGAATTGGCCATTGTGACGGCATGGCAACACTTGGAATCCTAGGTCACAGTGGAAGTGCGACGCGCAAGCTGGATGGAAGAAGCTTCCAAGCACAGTGTTCTTTCATGTACCAAAGAGAACGCAAGTGTCTGAGGCTGGTGGCATTGTGGCTGGAGAGCGCTGGCATCGTCGCGGGCCTGTCGGCTACTTTCCTGTTTCCGACCCTCTCAGGAAACTCTTCCCCAAAGGCGTTGGGACCGGCTGAGAGAGAACAGCTGCGAAGTGGATGCACAGAACACTCACCTAGATACCAGCCCAGGGTCCCAGGCATCCATCTTTCTCTGGAGGGTACGTACCCCACCCAGGGATTCAAGCAGGGAGTTTGCCTGGTACAACTTACACAGGAAACTGGGATGAGACGTAGGGCTACTCTACTTGTGCTCACGCTACGTGGCCTGGAGGAGTTATCACGCAGCAGAATTCAACCCCCTTCCTCTACACGTGTGTACCCCAAGGAAGCGCTGGGCAGTGGGTGTTCTCAGGCCAAGAGCAGTCCTTGTTGTGGGCTGCACCTGCTCTGCGGTTCAAAGGTTCTCTGACTCTGCTCCTTTGGAAGACTTTCAGAGCTGACGCTATCCCTGGGCTGCCGAAGCAAAGAGGCATAGAGGCCTTTCCCCCTGAAGGCATGGGCTTGTTTCCCATGGAGAAAGTGTACCTGGCACCTCCGGGGCTGGAGGCGTGTACGTTGACACCGTTTGTTCTGCCCCCGGAAAACACAAGTAGGTGTACTCGCTTTGGGCTCCCTGGTGAAAGAGTTTGCAGTCGCCGGCGCTCTGAGTAGCTTTCCTCAAGTTTGACTCCGAGCTAGGTCAACTCGGCCTTCGGAGGCTAGATGGGAGCAAACGTGTTAAGCTTGTGGGGAAAGCCTTTGACCAATGGCCACTAGGCTGGCGCTTGAGGCGAGGGTTAGGCAGGAGCTTTCCCACACAGGGTTTTTCTCTTGTGATAAGCTGTCCCTTTGGGCTGAAGCCGGCGGCGTGTCTGTACCACAGCCTGGGAAGCAGGGCCTGAGGGGAGTCTGCCAGCTGACTGGCCTCCATGATAGGCAGCTGAGAAATGGGGCAAGACTTATGGAACCCGCTTACAACGAAATGTTTCTTTTCAGAATTGGCGAATTTGCTACCCCCCGTCAGCAGCTCCTCGCCTTCAGAGTGCTGTCCCTGTGTAGACGAGGGAAAGCCACCACCGTCTCCACCTTTTCAACGGCTCTTTCCCCAGTCGGTTTCTCCGTGAAAGAGCCAGAAGGGCTGATCTCAACCAATCGACCTGCACAGCGTGGGTCCTTGGGGCGGGGCACTCCTGAGCCAATGTGCCACCTCAGGAATGAAAGCAAAGTTTCCCTGCCACAGGAAAGCACACTGAAGCCTGGCGTCTTCTCTCTGAAATCGAAGTGGCCTTGAGGCGTGAGGTCTATGCTACAATGTGGAAAAGCTCGGTGTTACGGCTGTCTTACTCCCTCTCTCGGTACCATACCCTGTGCTCAGCCGTGTGGGAATGCTGAGTGGGAGAGACTGCCTCTCTGCCCGACTCTGAAGGCTTCTTCCCTTTAGGGCAATTCCGTTTGTGTCTTACTTCGTGGAGGAGGAATGAGGGCGCCCAGAGACATGCTGACGTGAAATAACTAACGACAGAGGATCTGCGGGAGCCGGTTTCTCGGTGGAAGGAGCCAAAAAGCCAGCATTCCTAAGGTCTCTTTGAGAGCTGCCAGACACTCAGCCGTCAGAGGCCTAAGAATTGGCCATTGTGACGGCATGGCAACACTTGGAATCCTAGGTCACAGTGGAAGTGCGACGCGCAAGCTGGATGGAAGAAGCTTCCAAGCACAGTGTTCTTTCATGTACCAAAGAGAACGCAAGTGTCTGAGGCTGGTGGCATTGTGGCTGGAGAGCGCTGGCATCGTCGCGGGCCTGTCGGCTACTTTCCTGTTTCCGACCCTCTCAGGAAACTCTTCCCCAAAGGCGTTGGGACCGGCTGAGAGAGAACAGCTGCGAAGTGGATGCACAGAACACTCACCTAGATACCAGCCCAGGGTCCCAGGCATCCATCTTTCTCTGGAGGGTACGTACCCCACCCAGGGATTCAAGCAGGGAGTTTGCCTGGTACAACTTACACAGGAAACTGGGATGAGACGTAGGGCTACTCTACTTGTGCTCACGCTACGTGGCCTGGAGGAGTTATCACGCAGCAGAATTCAACCCCCTTCCTCTACACGTGTGTACCCCAAGGAAGCGCTGGGCAGTGGGTGTTCTCAGGCCAAGAGCAGTCCTTGTTGTGGGCTGCACCTGCTCTGCGGTTCAAAGGTTCTCTGACTCTGCTCCTTTGGAAGACTTTCAGAGCTGACGCTATCCCTGGGCTGCCGAAGCAAAGAGGCATAGAGGCCTTTCCCCCTGAAGGCATGGGCTTGTTTCCCATGGAGAAAGTGTACCTGGCACCTCCGGGGCTGGAGGCGTGTACGTTGACACCGTTTGTTCTGCCCCCGGAAAACACAAGTAGGTGTACTCGCTTTGGGCTCCCTGGTGAAAGAGTTTGCAGTCGCCGGCGCTCTGAGTAGCTTTCCTCAAGTTTGACTCCGAGCTAGGTCAACTCGGCCTTCGGAGGCTAGATGGGAGCAAACGTGTTAAGCTTGTGGGGAAAGCCTTTGACCAATGGCCACTAGGCTGGCGCTTGAGGCGAGGGTTAGGCAGGAGCTTTCCCACACAGGGTTTTTCTCTTGTGATAAGCTGTCCCTTTGGGCTGAAGCCGGCGGCGTGTCTGTACCACAGCCTGGGAAGCAGGGCCTGAGGGGAGTCTGCCAGCTGACTGGCCTCCATGATAGGCAGCTGAGAAATGGGGCAAGACTTATGGAACCCGCTTACAACGAAATGTTTCTTTTCAGAATTGGCGAATTTGCTACCCCCCGTCAGCAGCTCCTCGCCTTCAGAGTGCTGTCCCTGTGTAGACGAGGGAAAGCCACCACCGTCTCCACCTTTTCAACGGCTCTTTCCCCAGTCGGTTTCTCCGTGAAAGAGCCAGAAGGGCTGATCTCAACCAATCGACCTGCACAGCGTGGGTCCTTGGGGCGGGGCACTCCTGAGCCAATGTGCCACCTCAGGAATGAAAGCAAAGTTTCCCTGCCACAGGAAAGCACACTGAAGCCTGGCGTCTTCTCTCTGAAATCGAAGTGGCCTTGAGGCGTGAGGTCTATGCTACAATGTGGAAAAGCTCGGTGTTACGGCTGTCTTACTCCCTCTCTCGGTACCATACCCTGTGCTCAGCCGTGTGGGAATGCTGAGTGGGAGAGACTGCCTCTCTGCCCGACTCTGAAGGCTTCTTCCCTTTAGGGCAATTCCGTTTGTGTCTTACTTCGTGGAGGAGGAATGAGGGCGCCCAGAGACATGCTGACGTGAAATAACTAACGACAGAGGATCTGCGGGAGCCGGTTTCTCGGTGGAAGGAGCCAAAAAGCCAGCATTCCTAAGGTCTCTTTGAGAGCTGCCAGACACTCAGCCGTCAGAGGCCTAAGAATTGGCCATTGTGACGGCATGGCAACACTTGGAATCCTAGGTCACAGTGGAAGTGCGACGCGCAAGCTGGATGGAAGAAGCTTCCAAGCACAGTGTTCTTTCATGTACCAAAGAGAACGCAAGTGTCTGAGGCTGGTGGCATTGTGGCTGGAGAGCGCTGGCATCGTCGCGGGCCTGTCGGCTACTTTCCTGTTTCCGACCCTCTCAGGAAACTCTTCCCCAAAGGCGTTGGGACCGGCTGAGAGAGAACAGCTGCGAAGTGGATGCACAGAACACTCACCTAGATACCAGCCCAGGGTCCCAGGCATCCATCTTTCTCTGGAGGGTACGTACCCCACCCAGGGATTCAAGCAGGGAGTTTGCCTGGTACAACTTACACAGGAAACTGGGATGAGACGTAGGGCTACTCTACTTGTGCTCACGCTACGTGGCCTGGAGGAGTTATCACGCAGCAGAATTCAACCCCCTTCCTCTACACGTGTGTACCCCAAGGAAGCGCTGGGCAGTGGGTGTTCTCAGGCCAAGAGCAGTCCTTGTTGTGGGCTGCACCTGCTCTGCGGTTCAAAGGTTCTCTGACTCTGCTCCTTTGGAAGACTTTCAGAGCTGACGCTATCCCTGGGCTGCCGAAGCAAAGAGGCATAGAGGCCTTTCCCCCTGAAGGCATGGGCTTGTTTCCCATGGAGAAAGTGTACCTGGCACCTCCGGGGCTGGAGGCGTGTACGTTGACACCGTTTGTTCTGCCCCCGGAAAACACAAGTAGGTGTACTCGCTTTGGGCTCCCTGGTGAAAGAGTTTGCAGTCGCCGGCGCTCTGAGTAGCTTTCCTCAAGTTTGACTCCGAGCTAGGTCAACTCGGCCTTCGGAGGCTAGATGGGAGCAAACGTGTTAAGCTTGTGGGGAAAGCCTTTGACCAATGGCCACTAGGCTGGCGCTTGAGGCGAGGGTTAGGCAGGAGCTTTCCCACACAGGGTTTTTCTCTTGTGATAAGCTGTCCCTTTGGGCTGAAGCCGGCGGCGTGTCTGTACCACAGCCTGGGAAGCAGGGCCTGAGGGGAGTCTGCCAGCTGACTGGCCTCCATGATAGGCAGCTGAGAAATGGGGCAAGACTTATGGAACCCGCTTACAACGAAATGTTTCTTTTCAGAATTGGCGAATTTGCTACCCCCCGTCAGCAGCTCCTCGCCTTCAGAGTGCTGTCCCTGTGTAGACGAGGGAAAGCCACCACCGTCTCCACCTTTTCAACGGCTCTTTCCCCAGTCGGTTTCTCCGTGAAAGAGCCAGAAGGGCTGATCTCAACCAATCGACCTGCACAGCGTGGGTCCTTGGGGCGGGGCACTCCTGAGCCAATGTGCCACCTCAGGAATGAAAGCAAAGTTTCCCTGCCACAGGAAAGCACACTGAAGCCTGGCGTCTTCTCTCTGAAATCGAAGTGGCCTTGAGGCGTGAGGTCTATGCTACAATGTGGAAAAGCTCGGTGTTACGGCTGTCTTACTCCCTCTCTCGGTACCATACCCTGTGCTCAGCCGTGTGGGAATGCTGAGTGGGAGAGACTGCCTCTCTGCCCGACTCTGAAGGCTTCTTCCCTTTAGGGCAATTCCGTTTGTGTCTTACTTCGTGGAGGAGGAATGAGGGCGCCCAGAGACATGCTGACGTGAAATAACTAACGACAGAGGATCTGCGGGAGCCGGTTTCTCGGTGGAAGGAGCCAAAAAGCCAGCATTCCTAAGGTCTCTTTGAGAGCTGCCAGACACTCAGCCGTCAGAGGCCTAAGAATTGGCCATTGTGACGGCATGGCAACACTTGGAATCCTAGGTCACAGTGGAAGTGCGACGCGCAAGCTGGATGGAAGAAGCTTCCAAGCACAGTGTTCTTTCATGTACCAAAGAGAACGCAAGTGTCTGAGGCTGGTGGCATTGTGGCTGGAGAGCGCTGGCATCGTCGCGGGCCTGTCGGCTACTTTCCTGTTTCCGACCCTCTCAGGAAACTCTTCCCCAAAGGCGTTGGGACCGGCTGAGAGAGAACAGCTGCGAAGTGGATGCACAGAACACTCACCTAGATACCAGCCCAGGGTCCCAGGCATCCATCTTTCTCTGGAGGGTACGTACCCCACCCAGGGATTCAAGCAGGGAGTTTGCCTGGTACAACTTACACAGGAAACTGGGATGAGACGTAGGGCTACTCTACTTGTGCTCACGCTACGTGGCCTGGAGGAGTTATCACGCAGCAGAATTCAACCCCCTTCCTCTACACGTGTGTACCCCAAGGAAGCGCTGGGCAGTGGGTGTTCTCAGGCCAAGAGCAGTCCTTGTTGTGGGCTGCACCTGCTCTGCGGTTCAAAGGTTCTCTGACTCTGCTCCTTTGGAAGACTTTCAGAGCTGACGCTATCCCTGGGCTGCCGAAGCAAAGAGGCATAGAGGCCTTTCCCCCTGAAGGCATGGGCTTGTTTCCCATGGAGAAAGTGTACCTGGCACCTCCGGGGCTGGAGGCCTGTACGTTGACACCGTTTGTTCTGCCCCCGGAAAACACAAGTAGGTGTACTCGCTTTGGGCTCCCTGGTGAAAGAGTTTGCAGTCGCCGGCGCTCTGAGTAGCTTTCCTCAAGTTTGACTCCGAGCTAGGTCAACTCGGCCTTCGGAGGCTAGATGGGAGCAAACGTGTTAAGCTTGTGGGGAAAGCCTTTGACCAATGGCCACTAGGCTGGCGCTTGAGGCGAGGGTTAGGCAGGAGCTTTCCCACACAGGGTTTTTCTCTTGTGATAAGCTGTCCCTTTGGGCTGAAGCCGGCGGCGTGTCTGTACCACAGCCTGGGAAGCAGGGCCTGAGGGGAGTCTGCCAGCTGACTGGCCTCCATGATAGGCAGCTGAGAAATGGGGCAAGACTTATGGAACCCGCTTACAACGAAATGTTTCTTTTCAGAATTGGCGAATTTGCTACCCCCCGTCAGCAGCTCCTCGCCTTCAGACTGCTGTCCCTGTGTAGACGAGGGAAAGCCACCACCGTCTCCACCTTTTCAACGGCTCTTTCCCCAGTCGGTTTCTCCGTGAAAGAGCCAGAAGGGCTGATCTCAACCAATCGACCTGCACAGCGTGGGTCCTTGGGGCGGGGCACTCCTGAGCCAATGTGCCACCTCAGGAATGAAAGCAAAGTTTCCCTGCCACAGGAAAGCACACTGAAGCCTGGCGTCTTCTCTCTGAAATCGAAGTGGCCTTGAGGCGTGAGGTCTATGCTACAATGTGGAAAAGCTCGGTGTTACGGCTGTCTTACTCCCTCTCTCGGTACCATACCCTGTGCTCAGCCGTGTGGGAATGCTGAGTGGGAGAGACTGCCTCTCTGCCCGACTCTGAAGGCTTCTTCCCTTTAGGGCAATTCCGTTTGTGTCTTACTTCGTGGAGGAGGAATGAGGGCGCCCAGAGACATGCTGACGTGAAATAACTAACGACAGAGGATCTGCGGGAGCCGGTTTCTCGGTGGAAGGAGCCAAAAAGCCAGCATTCCTAAGGTCTCTTTGAGAGCTGCCAGACACTCAGCCGTCAGAGGCCTAAGAATTGGCCATTGTGACGGCATGGCAACACTTGGAATCCTAGGTCACAGTGGAAGTGCGACGCGCAAGCTGGATGGAAGAAGCTTCCAAGCACAGTGTTCTTTCATGTACCAAAGAGAACGCAAGTGTCTGAGGCTGGTGGCATTGTGGCTGGAGAGCGCTGGCATCGTCGCGGGCCTGTCGGCTACTTTCCTGTTTCCGACCCTCTCAGGAAACTCTTCCCCAAAGGCGTTGGGACCGGCTGAGAGAGAACAGCTGCGAAGTGGATGCACAGAACACTCACCTAGATACCAGCCCAGGGTCCCAGGCATCCATCTTTCTCTGGAGGGTACGTACCCCACCCAGGGATTCAAGCAGGGAGTTTGCCTGGTACAACTTACACAGGAAACTGGGATGAGACGTAGGGCTACTCTACTTGTGCTCACGCTACGTGGCCTGGAGGAGTTATCACGCAGCAGAATTCAACCCCCTTCCTCTACACGTGTGTACCCCAAGGAAGCGCTGGGCAGTGGGTGTTCTCAGGCCAAGAGCAGTCCTTGTTGTGGGCTGCACCTGCTCTGCGGTTCAAAGGTTCTCTGACTCTGCTCCTTTGGAAGACTTTCAGAGCTGACGCTATCCCTGGGCTGCCGAAGCAAAGAGGCATAGAGGCCTTTCCCCCTGAAGGCATGGGCTTGTTTCCCATGGAGAAAGTGTACCTGGCACCTCCGGGGCTGGAGGCCTGTACGTTGACACCGTTTGTTCTGCCCCCGGAAAACACAAGTAGGTGTACTCGCTTTGGGCTCCCTGGTGAAAGAGTTTGCAGTCGCCGGCGCTCTGAGTAGCTTTCCTCAAGTTTGACTCCGAGCTAGGTCAACTCGGCCTTCGGAGGCTAGATGGGAGCAAACGTGTTAAGCTTGTGGGGAAAGCCTTTGACCAATGGCCACTAGGCTGGCGCTTGAGGCGAGGGTTAGGCAGGAGCTTTCCCACACAGGGTTTTTCTCTTGTGATAAGCTGTCCCTTTGGGCTGAAGCCGGCGGCGTGTCTGTACCACAGCCTGGGAAGCAGGGCCTGAGGGGAGTCTGCCAGCTGACTGGCCTCCATGATAGGCAGCTGAGAAATGGGGCAAGACTTATGGAACCCGCTTACAACGAAATGTTTCTTTTCAGAATTGGCGAATTTGCTACCCCCCGTCAGCAGCTCCTCGCCTTCAGAGTGCTGTCCCTGTGTAGACGAGGGAAAGCCACCACCGTCTCCACCTTTTCAACGGCTCTTTCCCCAGTCGGTTTCTCCGTGAAAGAGCCAGAAGGGCTGATCTCAACCAATCGACCTGCACAGCGTGGGTCCTTGGGGCGGGGCACTCCTGAGCCAATGTGCCACCTCAGGAATGAAAGCAAAGTTTCCCTGCCACAGGAAAGCACACTGAAGCCTGGCGTCTTCTCTCTGAAATCGAAGTGGCCTTGAGGCGTGAGGTCTATGCTACAATGTGGAAAAGCTCGGTGTTACGGCTGTCTTACTCCCTCTCTCGGTACCATACCCTGTGCTCAGCCGTGTGGGAATGCTGAGTGGGAGAGACTGCCTCTCTGCCCGACTCTGAAGGCTTCTTCCCTTTAGGGCAATTCCGTTTGTGTCTTACTTCGTGGAGGAGGAATGAGGGCGCCCAGAGACATGCTGACGTGAAATAACTAACGACAGAGGATCTGCGGGAGCCGGTTTCTCGGTGGAAGGAGCCAAAAAGCCAGCATTCCTAAGGTCTCTTTGAGAGCTGCCAGACACTCAGCCGTCAGAGGCCTAAGAATTGGCCATTGTGACGGCATGGCAACACTTGGAATCCTAGGTCACAGTGGAAGTGCGACGCGCAAGCTGGATGGAAGAAGCTTCCAAGCACAGTGTTCTTTCATGTACCAAAGAGAACGCAAGTGTCTGAGGCTGGTGGCATTGTGGCTGGAGAGCGCTGGCATCGTCGCGGGCCTGTCGGCTACTTTCCTGTTTCCGACCCTCTCAGGAAACTCTTCCCCAAAGGCGTTGGGACCGGCTGAGAGAGAACAGCTGCGAAGTGGATGCACAGAACACTCACCTAGATACCAGCCCAGGGTCCCAGGCATCCATCTTTCTCTGGAGGGTACGTACCCCACCCAGGGATTCAAGCAGGGAGTTTGCCTGGTACAACTTACACAGGAAACTGGGATGAGACGTAGGGCTACTCTACTTGTGCTCACGCTACGTGGCCTGGAGGAGTTATCACGCAGCAGAATTCAACCCCCTTCCTCTACACGTGTGTACCCCAAGGAAGCGCTGGGCAGTGGGTGTTCTCAGGCCAAGAGCAGTCCTTGTTGTGGGCTGCACCTGCTCTGCGGTTCAAAGGTTCTCTGACTCTGCTCCTTTGGAAGACTTTCAGAGCTGACGCTATCCCTGGGCTGCCGAAGCAAAGAGGCATAGAGGCCTTTCCCCCTGAAGGCATGGGCTTGTTTCCCATGGAGAAAGTGTACCTGGCACCTCCGGGGCTGGAGGCGTGTACGTTGACACCGTTTGTTCTGCCCCCGGAAAACACAAGTAGGTGTACTCGCTTTGGGCTCCCTGGTGAAAGAGTTTGCAGTCGCCGGCGCTCTGAGTAGCTTTCCTCAAGTTTGACTCCGAGCTAGGTCAACTCGGCCTTCGGAGGCTAGATGGGAGCAAACGTGTTAAGCTTGTGGGGAAAGCCTTTGACCAATGGCCACTAGGCTGGCGCTTGAGGCGAGGGTTAGGCAGGAGCTTTCCCACACAGGGTTTTTCTCTTGTGATAAGCTGTCCCTTTGGGCTGAAGCCGGCGGCGTGTCTGTACCACAGCCTGGGAAGCAGGGCCTGAGGGGAGTCTGCCAGCTGACTGGCCTCCATGATAGGCAGCTGAGAAATGGGGCAAGACTTATGGAACCCGCTTACAACGAAATGTTTCTTTTCAGAATTGGCGAATTTGCTACCCCCCGTCAGCAGCTCCTCGCCTTCAGAGTGCTGTCCCTGTGTAGACGAGGGAAAGCCACCACCGTCTCCACCTTTTCAACGGCTCTTTCCCCAGTCGGTTTCTCCGTGAAAGAGCCAGAAGGGCTGATCTCAACCAATCGACCTGCACAGCGTGGGTCCTTGGGGCGGGGCACTCCTGAGCCAATGTGCCACCTCAGGAATGAAAGCAAAGTTTCCCTGCCACAGGAAAGCACACTGAAGCCTGGCGTCTTCTCTCTGAAATCGAAGTGGCCTTGAGGCGTGAGGTCTATGCTACAATGTGGAAAAGCTCGGTGTTACGGCTGTCTTACTCCCTCTCTCGGTACCATACCCTGTGCTCAGCCGTGTGGGAATGCTGAGTGGGAGAGACTGCCTCTCTGCCCGACTCTGAAGGCTTCTTCCCTTTAGGGCAATTCCGTTTGTGTCTTACTTCGTGGAGGAGGAATGAGGGCGCCCAGAGACATGCTGACGTGAAATAACTAACGACAGAGGATCTGCGGGAGCCGGTTTCTCGGTGGAAGGAGCCAAAAAGCCAGCATTCCTAAGGTCTCTTTGAGAGCTGCCAGACACTCAGCCGTCAGAGGCCTAAGAATTGGCCATTGTGACGGCATGGCAACACTTGGAATCCTAGGTCACAGTGGAAGTGCGACGCGCAAGCTGGATGGAAGAAGCTTCCAAGCACAGTGTTCTTTCATGTACCAAAGAGAACGCAAGTGTCTGAGGCTGGTGGCATTGTGGCTGGAGAGCGCTGGCATCGTCGCGGGCCTGTCGGCTACTTTCCTGTTTCCGACCCTCTCAGGAAACTCTTCCCCAAAGGCGTTGGGACCGGCTGAGAGAGAACAGCTGCGAAGTGGATGCACAGAACACTCACCTAGATACCAGCCCAGGGTCCCAGGCATCCATCTTTCTCTGGAGGGTACGTACCCCACCCAGGGATTCAAGCAGGGAGTTTGCCTGGTACAACTTACACAGGAAACTGGGATGAGACGTAGGGCTACTCTACTTGTGCTCACGCTACGTGGCCTGGAGGAGTTATCACGCAGCAGAATTCAACCCCCTTCCTCTACACGTGTGTACCCCAAGGAAGCGCTGGGCAGTGGGTGTTCTCAGGCCAAGAGCAGTCCTTGTTGTGGGCTGCACCTGCTCTGCGGTTCAAAGGTTCTCTGACTCTGCTCCTTTGGAAGACTTTCAGAGCTGACGCTATCCCTGGGCTGCCGAAGCAAAGAGGCATAGAGGCCTTTCCCCCTGAAGGCATGGGCTTGTTTCCCATGGAGAAAGTGTACCTGGCACCTCCGGGGCTGGAGGCGTGTACGTTGACACCGTTTGTTCTGCCCCCGGAAAACACAAGTAGGTGTACTCGCTTTGGGCTCCCTGGTGAAAGAGTTTGCAGTCGCCGGCGCTCTGAGTAGCTTTCCTCAAGTTTGACTCCGAGCTAGGTCAACTCGGCCTTCGGAGGCTAGATGGGAGCAAACGTGTTAAGCTTGTGGGGAAAGCCTTTGACCAATGGCCACTAGGCTGGCGCTTGAGGCGAGGGTTAGGCAGGAGCTTTCCCACACAGGGTTTTTCTCTTGTGATAAGCTGTCCCTTTGGGCTGAAGCCGGCGGCGTGTCTGTACCACAGCCTGGGAAGCAGGGCCTGAGGGGAGTCTGCCAGCTGACTGGCCTCCATGATAGGCAGCTGAGAAATGGGGCAAGACTTATGGAACCCGCTTACAACGAAATGTTTCTTTTCAGAATTGGCGAATTTGCTACCCCCCGTCAGCAGCTCCTCGCCTTCAGAGTGCTGTCCCTGTGTAGACGAGGGAAAGCCACCACCGTCTCCACCTTTTCAACGGCTCTTTCCCCAGTCGGTTTCTCCGTGAAAGAGCCAGAAGGGCTGATCTCAACCAATCGACCTGCACAGCGTGGGTCCTTGGGGCGGGGCACTCCTGAGCCAATGTGCCACCTCAGGAATGAAAGCAAAGTTTCCCTGCCACAGGAAAGCACACTGAAGCCTGGCGTCTTCTCTCTGAAATCGAAGTGGCCTTGAGGCGTGAGGTCTATGCTACAATGTGGAAAAGCTCGGTGTTACGGCTGTCTTACTCCCTCTCTCGGTACCATACCCTGTGCTCAGCCGTGTGGGAATGCTGAGTGGGAGAGACTGCCTCTCTGCCCGACTCTGAAGGCTTCTTCCCTTTAGGGCAATTCCGTTTGTGTCTTACTTCGTGGAGGAGGAATGAGGGCGCCCAGAGACATGCTGACGTGAAATAACTAACGACAGAGGATCTGCGGGAGCCGGTTTCTCGGTGGAAGGAGCCAAAAAGCCAGCATTCCTAAGGTCTCTTTGAGAGCTGCCAGACACTCAGCCGTCAGAGGCCTAAGAATTGGCCATTGTGACGGCATGGCAACACTTGGAATCCTAGGTCACAGTGGAAGTGCGACGCGCAAGCTGGATGGAAGAAGCTTCCAAGCACAGTGTTCTTTCATGTACCAAAGAGAACGCAAGTGTCTGAGGCTGGTGGCATTGTGGCTGGAGAGCGCTGGCATCGTCGCGGGCCTGTCGGCTACTTTCCTGTTTCCGACCCTCTCAGGAAACTCTTCCCCAAAGGCGTTGGGACCGGCTGAGAGAGAACAGCTGCGAAGTGGATGCACAGAACACTCACCTAGATACCAGCCCAGGGTCCCAGGCATCCATCTTTCTCTGGAGGGTACGTACCCCACCCAGGGATTCAAGCAGGGAGTTTGCCTGGTACAACTTACACAGGAAACTGGGATGAGACGTAGGGCTACTCTACTTGTGCTCACGCTACGTGGCCTGGAGGAGTTATCACGCAGCAGAATTCAACCCCCTTCCTCTACACGTGTGTACCCCAAGGAAGCGCTGGGCAGTGGGTGTTCTCAGGCCAAGAGCAGTCCTTGTTGTGGGCTGCACCTGCTCTGCGGTTCAAAGGTTCTCTGACTCTGCTCCTTTGGAAGACTTTCAGAGCTGACGCTATCCCTGGGCTGCCGAAGCAAAGAGGCATAGAGGCCTTTCCCCCTGAAGGCATGGGCTTGTTTCCCATGGAGAAAGTGTACCTGGCACCTCCGGGGCTGGAGGCGTGTACGTTGACACCGTTTGTTCTGCCCCCGGAAAACACAAGTAGGTGTACTCGCTTTGGGCTCCCTGGTGAAAGAGTTTGCAGTCGCCGGCGCTCTGAGTAGCTTTCCTCAAGTTTGACTCCGAGCTAGGTCAACTCGGCCTTCGGAGGCTAGATGGGAGCAAACGTGTTAAGCTTGTGGGGAAAGCCTTTGACCAATGGCCACTAGGCTGGCGCTTGAGGCGAGGGTTAGGCAGGAGCTTTCCCACACAGGGTTTTTCTCTTGTGATAAGCTGTCCCTTTGGGCTGAAGCCGGCGGCGTGTCTGTACCACAGCCTGGGAAGCAGGGCCTGAGGGGAGTCTGCCAGCTGACTGGCCTCCATGATAGGCAGCTGAGAAATGGGGCAAGACTTATGGAACCCGCTTACAACGAAATGTTTCTTTTCAGAATTGGCGAATTTGCTACCCCCCGTCAGCAGCTCCTCGCCTTCAGAGTGCTGTCCCTGTGTAGACGAGGGAAAGCCACCACCGTCTCCACCTTTTCAACGGCTCTTTCCCCAGTCGGTTTCTCCGTGAAAGAGCCAGAAGGGCTGATCTCAACCAATCGACCTGCACAGCGTGGGTCCTTGGGGCGGGGCACTCCTGAGCCAATGTGCCACCTCAGGAATGAAAGCAAAGTTTCCCTGCCACAGGAAAGCACACTGAAGCCTGGCGTCTTCTCTCTGAAATCGAAGTGGCCTTGAGGCGTGAGGTCTATGCTACAATGTGGAAAAGCTCGGTGTTACGGCTGTCTTACTCCCTCTCTCGGTACCATACCCTGTGCTCAGCCGTGTGGGAATGCTGAGTGGGAGAGACTGCCTCTCTGCCCGACTCTGAAGGCTTCTTCCCTTTAGGGCAATTCCGTTTGTGTCTTACTTCGTGGAGGAGGAATGAGGGCGCCCAGAGACATGCTGACGTGAAATAACTAACGACAGAGGATCTGCGGGAGCCGGTTTCTCGGTGGAAGGAGCCAAAAAGCCAGCATTCCTAAGGTCTCTTTGAGAGCTGCCAGACACTCAGCCGTCAGAGGCCTAAGAATTGGCCATTGTGACGGCATGGCAACACTTGGAATCCTAGGTCACAGTGGAAGTGCGACGCGCAAGCTGGATGGAAGAAGCTTCCAAGCACAGTGTTCTTTCATGTACCAAAGAGAACGCAAGTGTCTGAGGCTGGTGGCATTGTGGCTGGAGAGCGCTGGCATCGTCGCGGGCCTGTCGGCTACTTTCCTGTTTCCGACCCTCTCAGGAAACTCTTCCCCAAAGGCGTTGGGACCGGCTGAGAGAGAACAGCTGCGAAGTGGATGCACAGAACACTCACCTAGATACCAGCCCAGGGTCCCAGGCATCCATCTTTCTCTGGAGGGTACGTACCCCACCCAGGGATTCAAGCAGGGAGTTTGCCTGGTACAACTTACACAGGAAACTGGGATGAGACGTAGGGCTACTCTACTTGTGCTCACGCTACGTGGCCTGGAGGAGTTATCACGCAGCAGAATTCAACCCCCTTCCTCTACACGTGTGTACCCCAAGGAAGCGCTGGGCAGTGGGTGTTCTCAGGCCAAGAGCAGTCCTTGTTGTGGGCTGCACCTGCTCTGCGGTTCAAAGGTTCTCTGACTCTGCTCCTTTGGAAGACTTTCAGAGCTGACGCTATCCCTGGGCTGCCGAAGCAAAGAGGCATAGAGGCCTTTCCCCCTGAAGGCATGGGCTTGTTTCCCATGGAGAAAGTGTACCTGGCACCTCCGGGGCTGGAGGCGTGTACGTTGACACCGTTTGTTCTGCCCCCGGAAAACACAAGTAGGTGTACTCGCTTTGGGCTCCCTGGTGAAAGAGTTTGCAGTCGCCGGCGCTCTGAGTAGCTTTCCTCAAGTTTGACTCCGAGCTAGGTCAACTCGGCCTTCGGAGGCTAGATGGGAGCAAACGTGTTAAGCTTGTGGGGAAAGCCTTTGACCAATGGCCACTAGGCTGGCGCTTGAGGCGAGGGTTAGGCAGGAGCTTTCCCACACAGGGTTTTTCTCTTGTGATAAGCTGTCCCTTTGGGCTGAAGCCGGCGGCGTGTCTGTACCACAGCCTGGGAAGCAGGGCCTGAGGGGAGTCTGCCAGCTGACTGGCCTCCATGATAGGCAGCTGAGAAATGGGGCAAGACTTATGGAACCCGCTTACAACGAAATGTTTCTTTTCAGAATTGGCGAATTTGCTACCCCCCGTCAGCAGCTCCTCGCCTTCAGAGTGCTGTCCCTGTGTAGACGAGGGAAAGCCACCACCGTCTCCACCTTTTCAACGGCTCTTTCCCCAGTCGGTTTCTCCGTGAAAGAGCCAGAAGGGCTGATCTCAACCAATCGACCTGCACAGCGTGGGTCCTTGGGGCGGGGCACTCCTGAGCCAATGTGCCACCTCAGGAATGAAAGCAAAGTTTCCCTGCCACAGGAAAGCACACTGAAGCCTGGCGTCTTCTCTCTGAAATCGAAGTGGCCTTGAGGCGTGAGGTCTATGCTACAATGTGGAAAAGCTCGGTGTTACGGCTGTCTTACTCCCTCTCTCGGTACCATACCCTGTGCTCAGCCGTGTGGGAATGCTGAGTGGGAGAGACTGCCTCTCTGCCCGACTCTGAAGGCTTCTTCCCTTTAGGGCAATTCCGTTTGTGTCTTACTTCGTGGAGGAGGAATGAGGGCGCCCAGAGACATGCTGACGTGAAATAACTAACGACAGAGGATCTGCGGGAGCCGGTTTCTCGGTGGAAGGAGCCAAAAAGCCAGCATTCCTAAGGTCTCTTTGAGAGCTGCCAGACACTCAGCCGTCAGAGGCCTAAGAATTGGCCATTGTGACGGCATGGCAACACTTGGAATCCTAGGTCACAGTGGAAGTGCGACGCGCAAGCTGGATGGAAGAAGCTTCCAAGCACAGTGTTCTTTCATGTACCAAAGAGAACGCAAGTGTCTGAGGCTGGTGGCATTGTGGCTGGAGAGCGCTGGCATCGTCGCGGGCCTGTCGGCTACTTTCCTGTTTCCGACCCTCTCAGGAAACTCTTCCCCAAAGGCGTTGGGACCGGCTGAGAGAGAACAGCTGCGAAGTGGATGCACAGAACACTCACCTAGATACCAGCCCAGGGTCCCAGGCATCCATCTTTCTCTGGAGGGTACGTACCCCACCCAGGGATTCAAGCAGGGAGTTTGCCTGGTACAACTTACACAGGAAACTGGGATGAGACGTAGGGCTACTCTACTTGTGCTCACGCTACGTGGCCTGGAGGAGTTATCACGCAGCAGAATTCAACCCCCTTCCTCTACACGTGTGTACCCCAAGGAAGCGCTGGGCAGTGGGTGTTCTCAGGCCAAGAGCAGTCCTTGTTGTGGGCTGCACCTGCTCTGCGGTTCAAAGGTTCTCTGACTCTGCTCCTTTGGAAGACTTTCAGAGCTGACGCTATCCCTGGGCTGCCGAAGCAAAGAGGCATAGAGGCCTTTCCCCCTGAAGGCATGGGCTTGTTTCCCATGGAGAAAGTGTACCTGGCACCTCCGGGGCTGGAGGCGTGTACGTTGACACCGTTTGTTCTGCCCCCGGAAAACACAAGTAGGTGTACTCGCTTTGGGCTCCCTGGTGAAAGAGTTTGCAGTCGCCGGCGCTCTGAGTAGCTTTCCTCAAGTTTGACTCCGAGCTAGGTCAACTCGGCCTTCGGAGGCTAGATGGGAGCAAACGTGTTAAGCTTGTGGGGAAAGCCTTTGACCAATGGCCACTAGGCTGGCGCTTGAGGCGAGGGTTAGGCAGGAGCTTTCCCACACAGGGTTTTTCTCTTGTGATAAGCTGTCCCTTTGGGCTGAAGCCGGCGGCGTGTCTGTACCACAGCCTGGGAAGCAGGGCCTGAGGGGAGTCTGCCAGCTGACTGGCCTCCATGATAGGCAGCTGAGAAATGGGGCAAGACTTATGGAACCCGCTTACAACGAAATGTTTCTTTTCAGAATTGGCGAATTTGCTACCCCCCGTCAGCAGCTCCTCGCCTTCAGAGTGCTGTCCCTGTGTAGACGAGGGAAAGCCACCACCGTCTCCACCTTTTCAACGGCTCTTTCCCCAGTCGGTTTCTCCGTGAAAGAGCCAGAAGGGCTGATCTCAACCAATCGACCTGCACAGCGTGGGTCCTTGGGGCGGGGCACTCCTGAGCCAATGTGCCACCTCAGGAATGAAAGCAAAGTTTCCCTGCCACAGGAAAGCACACTGAAGCCTGGCGTCTTCTCTCTGAAATCGAAGTGGCCTTGAGGCGTGAGGTCTATGCTACAATGTGGAAAAGCTCGGTGTTACGGCTGTCTTACTCCCTCTCTCGGTACCATACCCTGTGCTCAGCCGTGTGGGAATGCTGAGTGGGAGAGACTGCCTCTCTGCCCGACTCTGAAGGCTTCTTCCCTTTAGGGCAATTCCGTTTGTGTCTTACTTCGTGGAGGAGGAATGAGGGCGCCCAGAGACATGCTGACGTGAAATAACTAACGACAGAGGATCTGCGGGAGCCGGTTTCTCGGTGGAAGGAGCCAAAAAGCCAGCATTCCTAAGGTCTCTTTGAGAGCTGCCAGACACTCAGCCGTCAGAGGCCTAAGAATTGGCCATTGTGACGGCATGGCAACACTTGGAATCCTAGGTCACAGTGGAAGTGCGACGCGCAAGCTGGATGGAAGAAGCTTCCAAGCACAGTGTTCTTTCATGTACCAAAGAGAACGCAAGTGTCTGAGGCTGGTGGCATTGTGGCTGGAGAGCGCTGGCATCGTCGCGGGCCTGTCGGCTACTTTCCTGTTTCCGACCCTCTCAGGAAACTCTTCCCCAAAGGCGTTGGGACCGGCTGAGAGAGAACAGCTGCGAAGTGGATGCACAGAACACTCACCTAGATACCAGCCCAGGGTCCCAGGCATCCATCTTTCTCTGGAGGGTACGTACCCCACCCAGGGATTCAAGCAGGGAGTTTGCCTGGTACAACTTACACAGGAAACTGGGATGAGACGTAGGGCTACTCTACTTGTGCTCACGCTACGTGGCCTGGAGGAGTTATCACGCAGCAGAATTCAACCCCCTTCCTCTACACGTGTGTACCCCAAGGAAGCGCTGGGCAGTGGGTGTTCTCAGGCCAAGAGCAGTCCTTGTTGTGGGCTGCACCTGCTCTGCGGTTCAAAGGTTCTCTGACTCTGCTCCTTTGGAAGACTTTCAGAGCTGACGCTATCCCTGGGCTGCCGAAGCAAAGAGGCATAGAGGCCTTTCCCCCTGAAGGCATGGGCTTGTTTCCCATGGAGAAAGTGTACCTGGCACCTCCGGGGCTGGAGGCGTGTACGTTGACACCGTTTGTTCTGCCCCCGGAAAACACAAGTAGGTGTACTCGCTTTGGGCTCCCTGGTGAAAGAGTTTGCAGTCGCCGGCGCTCTGAGTAGCTTTCCTCAAGTTTGACTCCGAGCTAGGTCAACTCGGCCTTCGGAGGCTAGATGGGAGCAAACGTGTTAAGCTTGTGGGGAAAGCCTTTGACCAATGGCCACTAGGCTGGCGCTTGAGGCGAGGGTTAGGCAGGAGCTTTCCCACACAGGGTTTTTCTCTTGTGATAAGCTGTCCCTTTGGGCTGAAGCCGGCGGCGTGTCTGTACCACAGCCTGGGAAGCAGGGCCTGAGGGGAGTCTGCCAGCTGACTGGCCTCCATGATAGGCAGCTGAGAAATGGGGCAAGACTTATGGAACCCGCTTACAACGAAATGTTTCTTTTCAGAATTGGCGAATTTGCTACCCCCCGTCAGCAGCTCCTCGCCTTCAGAGTGCTGTCCCTGTGTAGACGAGGGAAAGCCACCACCGTCTCCACCTTTTCAACGGCTCTTTCCCCAGTCGGTTTCTCCGTGAAAGAGCCAGAAGGGCTGATCTCAACCAGTCGACCTGCACAGCGTGGGTCCTTGGGGCGGGGCACTCCTGAGCCAATGTGCCACCTCAGGAATGAAAGCAAAGTTTCCCTGCCACAGGAAAGCACACTGAAGCCTGGCGTCTTCTCTCTGAAATCGAAGTGGCCTTGAGGCGTGAGGTCTATGCTACAATGTGGAAAAGCTCGGTGTTACGGCTGTCTTACTCCCTCTCTCGGTACCATACCCTGTGCTCAGCCGTGTGGGAATGCTGAGTGGGAGAGACTGCCTCTCTGCCCGACTCTGAAGGCTTCTTCCCTTTAGGGCAATTCCGTTTGTGTCTTACTTCGTGGAGGAGGAATGAGGGCGCCCAGAGACATGCTGACGTGAAATAACTAACGACAGAGGATCTGCGGGAGCCGGTTTCTCGGTGGAAGGAGCCAAAAAGCCAGCATTCCTAAGGTCTCTTTGAGAGCTGCCAGACACTCAGCCGTCAGAGGCCTAAGAATTGGCCATTGTGACGGCATGGCAACACTTGGAATCCTAGGTCACAGTGGAAGTGCGACGCGCAAGCTGGATGGAAGAAGCTTCCAAGCACAGTGTTCTTTCATGTACCAAAGAGAACGCAAGTGTCTGAGGCTGGTGGCATTGTGGCTGGAGAGCGCTGGCATCGTCGCGGGCCTGTCGGCTACTTTCCTGTTTCCGACCCTCTCAGGAAACTCTTCCCCAAAGGCGTTGGGACCGGCTGAGAGAGAACAGCTGCGAAGTGGATGCACAGAACACTCACCTAGATACCAGCCCAGGGTCCCAGGCATCCATCTTTCTCTGGAGGGTACGTACCCCACCCAGGGATTCAAGCAGGGAGTTTGCCTGGTACAACTTACACAGGAAACTGGGATGAGACGTAGGGCTACTCTACTTGTGCTCACGCTACGTGGCCTGGAGGAGTTATCACGCAGCAGAATTCAACCCCCTTCCTCTACACGTGTGTACCCCAAGGAAGCGCTGGGCAGTGGGTGTTCTCAGGCCAAGAGCAGTCCTTGTTGTGGGCTGCACCTGCTCTGTGGTTCAAAGGTTCTCTGACTCTGCTCCTTTGGAAGACTTTCAGAGCTGACGCTATCCCTGGGCTGCCGAAGCAAAGAGGCATAGAGGCCTTTCCCCCTGAAGGCATGGGCTTGTTTCCCATGGAGAAAGTGTACCTGGCACCTCCGGGGCTGGAGGCGTGTACGTTGACACCGTTTGTTCTGCCCCCGGAAAACACAAGTAGGTGTACTCGCTTTGGGCTCCCTGGTGAAAGAGTTTGCAGTCGCCGGCGCTCTGAGTAGCTTTCCTCAAGTTTGACTCCGAGCTAGGTCAACTCGGCCTTCGGAGGCTAGATGGGAGCAAACGTGTTAAGCTTGTGGGGAAAGCCTTTGACCAATGGCCACTAGGCTGGCGCTTGAGGCGAGGGTTAGGCAGGAGCTTTCCCACACAGGGTTTTTCTCTTGTGATAAGCTGTCCCTTTGGGCTGAAGCCGGCGGCGTGTCTGTACCACAGCCTGGGAAGCAGGGCCTGAGGGGAGTCTGCCAGCTGACTGGCCTCCATGATAGGCAGCTGAGAAATGGGGCAAGACTTATGGAACCCGCTTACAACGAAATGTTTCTTTTCAGAATTGGCGAATTTGCTACCCCCCGTCAGCAGCTCCTCGCCTTCAGAGTGCTGTCCCTGTGTAGACGAGGGAAAGCCACCACCGTCTCCACCTTTTCAACGGCTCTTTCCCCAGTCGGTTTCTCCGTGAAAGAGCCAGAAGGGCTGATCTCAACCAATCGACCTGCACAGCGTGGGTCCTTGGGGCGGGGCACTCCTGAGCCAATGTGCCACCTCAGGAATGAAAGCAAAGTTTCCCTGCCACAGGAAAGCACACTGAAGCCTGGCGTCTTCTCTCTGAAATCGAAGTGGCCTTGAGGCGTGAGGTCTATGCTACAATGTGGAAAAGCTCGGTGTTACGGCTGTCTTACTCCCTCTCTCGGTACCATACCCTGTGCTCAGCCGTGTGGGAATGCTGAGTGGGAGAGACTGCCTCTCTGCCCGACTCTGAAGGCTTCTTCCCTTTAGGGCAATTCCGTTTGTGTCTTACTTCGTGGAGGAGGAATGAGGGCGCCCAGAGACATGCTGACGTGAAATAACTAACGACAGAGGATCTGCGGGAGCCGGTTTCTCGGTGGAAGGAGCCAAAAAGCCAGCATTCCTAAGGTCTCTTTGAGAGCTGCCAGACACTCAGCCGTCAGAGGCCTAAGAATTGGCCATTGTGACGGCATGGCAACACTTGGAATCCTAGGTCACAGTGGAAGTGCGACGCGCAAGCTGGATGGAAGAAGCTTCCAAGCACAGTGTTCTTTCATGTACCAAAGAGAACGCAAGTGTCTGAGGCTGGTGGCATTGTGGCTGGAGAGCGCTGGCATCGTCGCGGGCCTGTCGGCTACTTTCCTGTTTCCGACCCTCTCAGGAAACTCTTCCCCAAAGGCGTTGGGACCGGCTGAGAGAGAACAGCTGCGAAGTGGATGCACAGAACACTCACCTAGATACCAGCCCAGGGTCCCAGGCATCCATCTTTCTCTGGAGGGTACGTACCCCACCCAGGGATTCAAGCAGGGAGTTTGCCTGGTACAACTTACACAGGAAACTGGGATGAGACGTAGGGCTACTCTACTTGTGCTCACGCTACGTGGCCTGGAGGAGTTATCACGCAGCAGAATTCAACCCCCTTCCTCTACACGTGTGTACCCCAAGGAAGCGCTGGGCAGTGGGTGTTCTCAGGCCAAGAGCAGTGCTTGTTGTGGGCTGCACCTGCTCTGCGGTTCAAAGGTTCTCTGACTCTGCTCCTTTGGAAGACTTTCAGAGCTGACGCTATCCCTGGGCTGCCGAAGCAAAGAGGCATAGAGGCCTTTCCCCCTGAAGGCATGGGCTTGTTTCCCATGGAGAAAGTGTACCTGGCACCTCCCAGGCTGGAGGCGTGTACGTTGACACCGTTTGTTCTGCCCCCGGAAAACACAAGTAGGTGTACTCGCTTTGGGCTCCCTGGTGAAAGAGTTTGCAGTCGCCGGCGCTCTGAGTAGCTTTCCTCAAGTTTGACTCCGAGCTAGGTCAACTCGGCCTTCGGAGGCTAGATGGGAGCAAACGTGTTAAGCTTGTGGGGAAAGCCTTTGACCAATGGCCACTAGGCTGGCGCTTGAGGCGAGGGTTAGGCAGGAGCTTTCCCACACAGGGTTTTTCTCTTGTGATAAGCTGTCCCTTTGGGCTGAAGCCGGCGGCGTGTCTGTACCACAGCCTGGGAAGCAGGGCCTGAGGGGAGTCTGCCAGCTGACTGGCCTCCATGATAGGCAGCTGAGAAATGGGGCAAGACTTATGGAACCCGCTTACAACGAAATGTTTCTTTTCAGAATTGGCGAATTTGCTACCCCCCGTCAGCAGCTCCTCGCCTTCAGAGTGCTGTCCCTGTGTAGACGAGGGAAAGCCACCACCGTCTCCACCTTTTCAACGGCTCTTTCCCCAGTCGGTTTCTCCGTGAAAGAGCCAGAAGGGCTGATCTCAACCAATCGACCTGCACAGCGTGGGTCCTTGGGGCGGGGCACTCCTGAGCCAATGTGCCACCTCAGGAATGAAAGCAAAGTTTCCCTGCCACAGGAAAGCACACTGAAGCCTGGCGTCTTCTCTCTGAAATCGAAGTGGCCTTGAGGCGTGAGGTCTATGCTACAATGTGGAAAAGCTCGGTGTTACGGCTGTCTTACTCCCTCTCTCGGTACCATACCCTGTGCTCAGCCGTGTGGGAATGCTGAGTGGGAGAGACTGCCTCTCTGCCCGACTCTGAAGGCTTCTTCCCTTTAGGGCAATTCCGTTTGTGTCTTACTTCGTGGAGGAGGAATGAGGGCGCCCAGAGACATGCTGACGTGAAATAACTAACGACAGAGGATCTGCGGGAGCCGGTTTCTCGGTGGAAGGAGCCAAAAAGCCAGCATTCCTAAGGTCTCTTTGAGAGCTGCCAGACACTCAGCCGTCAGAGGCCTAAGAATTGGCCATTGTGACGGCATGGCAACACTTGGAATCCTAGGTCACAGTGGAAGTGCGACGCGCAAGCTGGATGGAAGAAGCTTCCAAGCACAGTGTTCTTTCATGTACCAAAGAGAACGCAAGTGTCTGAGGCTGGTGGCATTGTGGCTGGAGAGCGCTGGCATCGTCGCGGGCCTGTCGGCTACTTTCCTGTTTCCGACCCTCTCAGGAAACTCTTCCCCAAAGGCGTTGGGACCGGCTGAGAGAGAACAGCTGCGAAGTGGATGCACAGAACACTCACCTAGATACCAGCCCAGGGTCCCAGGCATCCATCTTTCTCTGGAGGGTACGTACCCCACCCAGGGATTCAAGCAGGGAGTTTGCCTGGTACAACTTACACAGGAAACTGGGATGAGACGTAGGGCTACTCTACTTGTGCTCACGCTACGTGGCCTGGAGGAGTTATCACGCAGCAGAATTCAACCCCCTTCCTCTACACGTGTGTACCCCAAGGAAGCGCTGGGCAGTGGGTGTTCTCAGGCCAAGAGCAGTCCTTGTTGTGGGCTGCACCTGCTCTGCGGTTCAAAGGTTCTCTGACTCTGCTCCTTTGGAAGACTTTCAGAGCTGACGCTATCCCTGGGCTGCCGAAGCAAAGAGGCATAGAGGCCTTTCCCCCTGAAGGCATGGGCTTGTTTCCCATGGAGAAAGTGTACCTGGCACCTCCGGGGCTGGAGGCGTGTACGTTGACACCGTTTGTTCTGCCCCCGGAAAACACAAGTAGGTGTACTCGCTTTGGGCTCCCTGGTGAAAGAGTTTGCAGTCGCCGGCGCTCTGAGTAGCTTTCCTCAAGTTTGACTCCGAGCTAGGTCAACTCGGCCTTCGGAGGCTAGATGGGAGCAAACGTGTTAAGCTTGTGGGGAAAGCCTTTGACCAATGGCCACTAGGCTGGCGCTTGAGGCGAGGGTTAGGCAGGAGCTTTCCCACACAGGGTTTTTCTCTTGTGATAAGCTGTCCCTTTGGGCTGAAGCCGGCGGCGTGTCTGTACCACAGCCTGGGAAGCAGGGCCTGAGGGGAGTCTGCCAGCTGACTGGCCTCCATGATAGGCAGCTGAGAAATGGGGCAAGACTTATGGAACCCGCTTACAACGAAATGTTTCTTTTCAGAATTGGCGAATTTGCTACCCCCCGTCAGCAGCTCCTCGCCTTCAGAGTGCTGTCCCTGTGTAGACGAGGGAAAGCCACCACCGTCTCCACCTTTTCAACGGCTCTTTCCCCAGTCGGTTTCTCCGTGAAAGAGCCAGAAGGGCTGATCTCAACCAATCGACCTGCACAGCGTGGGTCCTTGGGGCGGGGCACTCCTGAGCCAATGTGCCACCTCAGGAATGAAAGCAAAGTTTCCCTGCCACAGGAAAGCACACTGAAGCCTGGCGTCTTCTCTCTGAAATCGAAGTGGCCTTGAGGCGTGAGGTCTATGCTACAATGTGGAAAAGCTCGGTGTTACGGCTGTCTTACTCCCTCTCTCGGTACCATACCCTGTGCTCAGCCGTGTGGGAATGCTGAGTGGGAGAGACTGCCTCTCTGCCCGACTCTGAAGGCTTCTTCCCTTTAGGGCAATTCCGTTTGTGTCTTACTTCGTGGAGGAGGAATGAGGGCGCCCAGAGACATGCTGACGTGAAATAACTAACGACAGAGGATCTGCGGGAGCCGGTTTCTCGGTGGAAGGAGCCAAAAAGCCAGCATTCCTAAGGTCTCTTTGAGAGCTGCCAGACACTCAGCCGTCAGAGGCCTAAGAATTGGCCATTGTGACGGCATGGCAACACTTGGAATCCTAGGTCACAGTGGAAGTGCGACGCGCAAGCTGGATGGAAGAAGCTTCCAAGCACAGTGTTCTTTCATGTACCAAAGAGAACGCAAGTGTCTGAGGCTGGTGGCATTGTGGCTGGAGAGCGCTGGCATCGTCGCGGGCCTGTCGGCTACTTTCCTGTTTCCGACCCTCTCAGGAAACTCTTCCCCAAAGGCGTTGGGACCGGCTGAGAGAGAACAGCTGCGAAGTGGATGCACAGAACACTCACCTAGATACCAGCCCAGGGTCCCAGGCATCCATCTTTCTCTGGAGGGTACGTACCCCACCCAGGGATTCAAGCAGGGAGTTTGCCTGGTACAACTTACACAGGAAACTGGGATGAGACGTAGGGCTACTCTACTTGTGCTCACGCTACGTGGCCTGGAGGAGTTATCACGCAGCAGAATTCAACCCCCTTCCTCTACACGTGTGTACCCCAAGGAAGCGCTGGGCAGTGGGTGTTCTCAGGCCAAGAGCAGTGCTTGTTGTGGGCTGCACCTGCTCTGCGGTTCAAAGGTTCTCTGACTCTGCTCCTTTGGAAGACTTTCAGAGCTGACGCTATCCCTGGGCTGCCGAAGCAAAGAGGCATAGAGGCCTTTCCCCCTGAAGGCATGGGCTTGTTTCCCATGGAGAAAGTGTACCTGGCACCTCCCAGGCTGGAGGCGTGTACGTTGACACCGTTTGTTCTGCCCCCGGAAAACACAAGTAGGTGTACTCGCTTTGGGCTCCCTGGTGAAAGAGTTTGCAGTCGCCGGCGCTCTGAGTAGCTTTCCTCAAGTTTGACTCCGAGCTAGGTCAACTCGGCCTTCGGAGGCTAGATGGGAGCAAACGTGTTAAGCTTGTGGGGAAAGCCTTTGACCAATGGCCACTAGGCTGGCGCTTGAGGCGAGGGTTAGGCAGGAGCTTTCCCACACAGGGTTTTTCTCTTGTGATAAGCTGTCCCTTTGGGCTGAAGCCGGCGGCGTGTCTGTACCACAGCCTGGGAAGCAGGGCCTGAGGGGAGTCTGCCAGCTGACTGGCCTCCATGATAGGCAGCTGAGAAATGGGGCAAGACTTATGGAACCCGCTTACAACGAAATGTTTCTTTTCAGAATTGGCGAATTTGCTACCCCCCGTCAGCAGCTCCTCGCCTTCAGAGTGCTGTCCCTGTGTAGACGAGGGAAAGCCACCACCGTCTCCACCTTTTCAACGGCTCTTTCCCCAGTCGGTTTCTCCGTGAAAGAGCCAGAAGGGCTGATCTCAACCAATCGACCTGCACAGCGTGGGTCCTTGGGGCGGGGCACTCCTGAGCCAATGTGCCACCTCAGGAATGAAAGCAAAGTTTCCCTGCCACAGGAAAGCACACTGAAGCCTGGCGTCTTCTCTCTGAAATCGAAGTGGCCTTGAGGCGTGAGGTCTATGCTACAATGTGGAAAAGCTCGGTGTTACGGCTGTCTTACTCCCTCTCTCGGTACCATACCCTGTGCTCAGCCGTGTGGGAATGCTGAGTGGGAGAGACTGCCTCTCTGCCCGACTCTGAAGGCTTCTTCCCTTTAGGGCAATTCCGTTTGTGTCTTACTTCGTGGAGGAGGAATGAGGGCGCCCAGAGACATGCTGACGTGAAATAACTAACGACAGAGGATCTGCGGGAGCCGGTTTCTCGGTGGAAGGAGCCAAAAAGCCAGCATTCCTAAGGTCTCTTTGAGAGCTGCCAGACACTCAGCCGTCAGAGGCCTAAGAATTGGCCATTGTGACGGCATGGCAACACTTGGAATCCTAGGTCACAGTGGAAGTGCGACGCGCAAGCTGGATGGAAGAAGCTTCCAAGCACAGTGTTCTTTCATGTACCAAAGAGAACGCAAGTGTCTGAGGCTGGTGGCATTGTGGCTGGAGAGCGCTGGCATCGTCGCGGGCCTGTCGGCTACTTTCCTGTTTCCGACCCTCTCAGGAAACTCTTCCCCAAAGGCGTTGGGACCGGCTGAGAGAGAACAGCTGCGAAGTGGATGCACAGAACACTCACCTAGATACCAGCCCAGGGTCCCAGGCATCCATCTTTCTCTGGAGGGTACGTACCCCACCCAGGGATTCAAGCAGGGAGTTTGCCTGGTACAACTTACACAGGAAACTGGGATGAGACGTAGGGCTACTCTACTTGTGCTCACGCTACGTGGCCTGGAGGAGTTATCACGCAGCAGAATTCAACCCCCTTCCTCTACACGTGTGTACCCCAAGGAAGCGCTGGGCAGTGGGTGTTCTCAGGCCAAGAGCAGTGCTTGTTGTGGGCTGCACCTGCTCTGCGGTTCAAAGGTTCTCTGACTCTGCTCCTTTGGAAGACTTTCAGAGCTGACGCTATCCCTGGGCTGCCGAAGCAAAGAGGCATAGAGGCCTTTCCCCCTGAAGGCATGGGCTTGTTTCCCATGGAGAAAGTGTACCTGGCACCTCCGGGGCTGGAGGCGTGTACGTTGACACCGTTTGTTCTGCCCCCGGAAAACACAAGTAGGTGTACTCGCTTTGGGCTCCCTGGTGAAAGAGTTTGCAGTCGCCGGCGCTCTGAGTAGCTTTCCTCAAGTTTGACTCCGAGCTAGGTCAACTCGGCCTTCGGAGGCTAGATGGGAGCAAACGTGTTAAGCTTGTGGGGAAAGCCTTTGACCAATGGCCACTAGGCTGGCGCTTGAGGCGAGGGTTAGGCAGGAGCTTTCCCACACAGGGTTTTTCTCTTGTGATAAGCTGTCCCTTTGGGCTGAAGCCGGCGGCGTGTCTGTACCACAGCCTGGGAAGCAGGGCCTGAGGGGAGTCTGCCAGCTGACTGGCCTCCATGATAGGCAGCTGAGAAATGGGGCAAGACTTATGGAACCCGCTTACAACGAAATGTTTCTTTTCAGAATTGGCGAATTTGCTACCCCCCGTCAGCAGCTCCTCGCCTTCAGAGTGCTGTCCCTGTGTAGACGAGGGAAAGCCACCACCGTCTCCACCTTTTCAACGGCTCTTTCCCCAGTCGGTTTCTCCGTGAAAGAGCCAGAAGGGCTGATCTCAACCAATCGACCTGCACAGCGTGGGTCCTTGGGGCGGGGCACTCCTGAGCCAATGTGCCACCTCAGGAATGAAAGCAAAGTTTCCCTGCCACAGGAAAGCACACTGAAGCCTGGCGTCTTCTCTCTGAAATCGAAGTGGCCTTGAGGCGTGAGGTCTATGCTACAATGTGGAAAAGCTCGGTGTTACGGCTGTCTTACTCCCTCTCTCGGTACCATACCCTGTGCTCAGCCGTGTGGGAATGCTGAGTGGGAGAGACTGCCTCTCTGCCCGACTCTGAAGGCTTCTTCCCTTTAGGGCAATTCCGTTTGTGTCTTACTTCGTGGAGGAGGAATGAGGGCGCCCAGAGACATGCTGACGTGAAATAACTAACGACAGAGGATCTGCGGGAGCCGGTTTCTCGGTGGAAGGAGCCAAAAAGCCAGCATTCCTAAGGTCTCTTTGAGAGCTGCCAGACACTCAGCCGTCAGAGGCCTAAGAATTGGCCATTGTGACGGCATGGCAACACTTGGAATCCTAGGTCACAGTGGAAGTGCGACGCGCAAGCTGGATGGAAGAAGCTTCCAAGCACAGTGTTCTTTCATGTACCAAAGAGAACGCAAGTGTCTGAGGCTGGTGGCATTGTGGCTGGAGAGCGCTGGCATCGTCGCGGGCCTGTCGGCTACTTTCCTGTTTCCGACCCTCTCAGGAAACTCTTCCCCAAAGGCGTTGGGACCGGCTGAGAGAGAACAGCTGCGAAGTGGATGCACAGAACACTCACCTAGATACCAGCCCAGGGTCCCAGGCATCCATCTTTCTCTGGAGGGTACGTACCCCACCCAGGGATTCAAGCAGGGAGTTTGCCTGGTACAACTTACACAGGAAACTGGGATGAGACGTAGGGCTACTCTACTTGTGCTCACGCTACGTGGCCTGGAGGAGTTATCACGCAGCAGAATTCAACCCCCTTCCTCTACACGTGTGTACCCCAAGGAAGCGCTGGGCAGTGGGTGTTCTCAGGCCAAGAGCAGTCCTTGTTGTGGGCTGCACCTGCTCTGCGGTTCAAAGGTTCTCTGACTCTGCTCCTTTGGAAGACTTTCAGAGCTGACGCTATCCCTGGGCTGCCGAAGCAAAGAGGCATAGAGGCCTTTCCCCCTGAAGGCATGGGCTTGTTTCCCATGGAGAAAGTGTACCTGGCACCTCCGGGGCTGGAGGCGTGTACGTTGACACCGTTTGTTCTGCCCCCGGAAAACACAAGTAGGTGTACTCGCTTTGGGCTCCCTGGTGAAAGAGTTTGCAGTCGCCGGCGCTCTGAGTAGCTTTCCTCAAGTTTGACTCCGAGCTAGGTCAACTCGGCCTTCGGAGGCTAGATGGGAGCAAACGTGTTAAGCTTGTGGGGAAAGCCTTTGACCAATGGCCACTAGGCTGGCGCTTGAGGCGAGGGTTAGGCAGGAGCTTTCCCACACAGGGTTTTTCTCTTGTGATAAGCTGTCCCTTTGGGCTGAAGCAGGCGGCGTGTCTGTACCACAGCCTGGGAAGCAGGGCCTGAGGGGAGTCTGCCAGCTGACTGGCCTCCATGATAGGCAGCTGAGAAATGGGGCAAGACTTATGGAACCCGCTTACAACGAAATGTTTCTTTTCAGAATTGGCGAATTTGCTACCCCCCGTCAGCAGCTCCTCGCCTTCAGAGTGCTGTCCCTGTGTAGACGAGGGAAAGCCACCACCGTCTCCACCTTTTCAACGGCTCTTTCCCCAGTCGGTTTCTCCGTGAAAGAGCCAGAAGGGCTGATCTCAACCAATCGACCTGCACAGCGTGGGTCCTTGGGGCGGGGCACTCCTGAGCCAATGTGCCACCTCAGGAATGAAAGCAAAGTTTCCCTGCCACAGGAAAGCACACTGAAGCCTGGCGTCTTCTCTCTGAAATCGAAGTGGCCTTGAGGCGTGAGGTCTATGCTACAATGTGGAAAAGCTCGGTGTTACGGCTGTCTTACTCCCTCTCTCGGTACCATACCCTGTGCTCAGCCGTGTGGGAATGCTGAGTGGGAGAGACTGCCTCTCTGCCCGACTCTGAAGGCTTCTTCCCTTTAGGGCAATTCCGTTTGTGTCTTACTTCGTGGAGGAGGAATGAGGGCGCCCAGAGACATGCTGACGTGAAATAACTAACGACAGAGGATCTGCGGGAGCCGGTTTCTCGGTGGAAGGAGCCAAAAAGCCAGCATTCCTAAGGTCTCTTTGAGAGCTGCCAGACACTCAGCCGTCAGAGGCCTAAGAATTGGCCATTGTGACGGCATGGCAACACTTGGAATCCTAGGTCACAGTGGAAGTGCGACGCGCAAGCTGGATGGAAGAAGCTTCCAAGCACAGTGTTCTTTCATGTACCAAAGAGAACGCAAGTGTCTGAGGCTGGTGGCATTGTGGCTGGAGAGCGCTGGCATCGTCGCGGGCCTGTCGGCTACTTTCCTGTTTCCGACCCTCTCAGGAAACTCTTCCCCAAAGGCGTTGGGACCGGCTGAGAGAGAACAGCTGCGAAGTGGATGCACAGAACACTCACCTAGATACCAGCCCAGGGTCCCAGGCATCCATCTTTCTCTGGAGGGTACGTACCCCACCCAGGGATTCAAGCAGGGAGTTTGCCTGGTACAACTTACACAGGAAACTGGGATGAGACGTAGGGCTACTCTACTTGTGCTCACGCTACGTGGCCTGGAGGAGTTATCACGCAGCAGAATTCAACCCCCTTCCTCTACACGTGTGTACCCCAAGGAAGCGCTGGGCAGTGGGTGTTCTCAGGCCAAGAGCAGTCCTTGTTGTGGGCTGCACCTGCTCTGCGGTTCAAAGGTTCTCTGACTCTGCTCCTTTGGAAGACTTTCAGAGCTGACGCTATCCCTGGGCTGCCGAAGCAAAGAGGCATAGAGGCCTTTCCCCCTGAAGGCATGGGCTTGTTTCCCATGGAGAAAGTGTACCTGGCACCTCCGGGGCTGGAGGCCTGTACGTTGACACCGTTTGTTCTGCCCCCGGAAAACACAAGTAGGTGTACTCGCTTTGGGCTCCCTGGTGAAAGAGTTTGCAGTCGCCGGCGCTCTGAGTAGCTTTCCTCAAGTTTGACTCCGAGCTAGGTCAACTCGGCCTTCGGAGGCTAGATGGGAGCAAACGTGTTAAGCTTGTGGGGAAAGCCTTTGACCAATGGCCACTAGGCTGGCGCTTGAGGCGAGGGTTAGGCAGGAGCTTTCCCACACAGGGTTTTTCTCTTGTGATAAGCTGTCCCTTTGGGCTGAAGCCGGCGGCGTGTCTGTACCACAGCCTGGGAAGCAGGGCCTGAGGGGAGTCTGCCAGCTGACTGGCCTCCATGATAGGCAGCTGAGAAATGGGGCAAGACTTATGGAACCCGCTTACAACGAAATGTTTCTTTTCAGAATTGGCGAATTTGCTACCCCCCGTCAGCAGCTCCTCGCCTTCAGAGTGCTGTCCCTGTGTAGACGAGGGAAAGCCACCACCGTCTCCACCTTTTCAACGGCTCTTTCCCCAGTCGGTTTCTCCGTGAAAGAGCCAGAAGGGCTGATCTCAACCAATCGACCTGCACAGCGTGGGTCCTTGGGGCGGGGCACTCCTGAGCCAATGTGCCACCTCAGGAATGAAAGCAAAGTTTCCCTGCCACAGGAAAGCACACTGAAGCCTGGCGTCTTCTCTCTGAAATCGAAGTGGCCTTGAGGCGTGAGGTCTATGCTACAATGTGGAAAAGCTCGGTGTTACGGCTGTCTTACTCCCTCTCTCGGTACCATACCCTGTGCTCAGCCGTGTGGGAATGCTGAGTGGGAGAGACTGCCTCTCTGCCCGACTCTGAAGGCTTCTTCCCTTTAGGGCAATTCCGTTTGTGTCTTACTTCGTGGAGGAGGAATGAGGGCGCCCAGAGACATGCTGACGTGAAATAACTAACGACAGAGGATCTGCGGGAGCCGGTTTCTCGGTGGAAGGAGCCAAAAAGCCAGCATTCCTAAGGTCTCTTTGAGAGCTGCCAGACACTCAGCCGTCAGAGGCCTAAGAATTGGCCATTGTGACGGCATGGCAACACTTGGAATCCTAGGTCACAGTGGAAGTGCGACGCGCAAGCTGGATGGAAGAAGCTTCCAAGCACAGTGTTCTTTCATGTACCAAAGAGAACGCAAGTGTCTGAGGCTGGTGGCATTGTGGCTGGAGAGCGCTGGCATCGTCGCGGGCCTGTCGGCTACTTTCCTGTTTCCGACCCTCTCAGGAAACTCTTCCCCAAAGGCGTTGGGACCGGCTGAGAGAGAACAGCTGCGAAGTGGATGCACAGAACACTCACCTAGATACCAGCCCAGGGTCCCAGGCATCCATCTTTCTCTGGAGGGTACGTACCCCACCCAGGGATTCAAGCAGGGAGTTTGCCTGGTACAACTTACACAGGAAACTGGGATGAGACGTAGGGCTACTCTACTTGTGCTCACGCTACGTGGCCTGGAGGAGTTATCACGCAGCAGAATTCAACCCCCTTCCTCTACACGTGTGTACCCCAAGGAAGCGCTGGGCAGTGGGTGTTCTCAGGCCAAGAGCAGTCCTTGTTGTGGGCTGCACCTGCTCTGCGGTTCAAAGGTTCTCTGACTCTGCTCCTTTGGAAGACTTTCAGAGCTGACGCTATCCCTGGGCTGCCGAAGCAAAGAGGCATAGAGGCCTTTCCCCCTGAAGGCATGGGCTTGTTTCCCATGGAGAAAGTGTACCTGGCACCTCCGGGGCTGGAGGCGTGTACGTTGACACCGTTTGTTCTGCCCCCGGAAAACACAAGTAGGTGTACTCGCTTTGGGCTCCCTGGTGAAAGAGTTTGCAGTCGCCGGCGCTCTGAGTAGCTTTCCTCAAGTTTGATTCCGAGCTAGGTCAACTCGGCCTTCGGAGGCTAGATGGGAGCAAACGTGTTAAGCTTGTGGGGAAAGCCTTTGACCAATGGCCACTAGGCTGGCGCTTGAGGCGAGGGTTAGGCAGGAGCTTTCCCACACAGGGTTTTTCTCTTGTGATAAGCTGTCCCTTTGGGCTGAAGCCGGCGGCGTGTCTGTACCACAGCCTGGGAAGCAGGGCCTGAGGGGAGTCTGCCAGCTGACTGGCCTCCATGATAGGCAGCTGAGAAATGGGGCAAGACTTATGGAACCCGCTTACAACGAAATGTTTCTTTTCAGAATTGGCGAATTTGCTACCCCCCGTCAGCAGCTCCTCGCCTTCAGAGTGCTGTCCCTGTGTAGACGAGGGAAAGCCACCACCGTCTCCACCTTTTCAACGGCTCTTTCCCCAGTCGGTTTCTCCGTGAAAGAGCCAGAAGGGCTGATCTCAACCAATCGACCTGCACAGCGTGGGTCCTTGGGGCGGGGCACTCCTGAGCCAATGTGCCACCTCAGGAATGAAAGCAAAGTTTCCCTGCCACAGGAAAGCACACTGAAGCCTGGCGTCTTCTCTCTGAAATCGAAGTGGCCTTGAGGCGTGAGGTCTATGCTACAATGTGGAAAAGCTCGGTGTTACGGCTGTCTTACTCCCTCTCTCGGTACCATACCCTGTGCTCAGCCGTGTGGGAATGCTGAGTGGGAGAGACTGCCTCTCTGCCCGACTCTGAAGGCTTCTTCCCTTTAGGGCAATTCCGTTTGTGTCTTACTTCGTGGAGGAGGAATGAGGGCGCCCAGAGACATGCTGACGTGAAATAACTAACGACAGAGGATCTGCGGGAGCCGGTTTCTCGGTGGAAGGAGCCAAAAAGCCAGCATTCCTAAGGTCTCTTTGAGAGCTGCCAGACACTCAGCCGTCAGAGGCCTAAGAATTGGCCATTGTGACGGCATGGCAACACTTGGAATCCTAGGTCACAGTGGAAGTGCGACGCGCAAGCTGGATGGAAGAAGCTTCCAAGCACAGTGTTCTTTCATGTACCAAAGAGAACGCAAGTGTCTGAGGCTGGTGGCATTGTGGCTGGAGAGCGCTGGCATCGTCGCGGGCCTGTCGGCTACTTTCCTGTTTCCGACCCTCTCAGGAAACTCTTCCCCAAAGGCGTTGGGACCGGCTGAGAGAGAACAGCTGCGAAGTGGATGCACAGAACACTCACCTAGATACCAGCCCAGGGTCCCAGGCATCCATCTTTCTCTGGAGGGTACGTACCCCACCCAGGGATTCAAGCAGGGAGTTTGCCTGGTACAACTTACACAGGAAACTGGGATGAGACGTAGGGCTACTCTACTTGTGCTCACGCTACGTGGCCTGGAGGAGTTATCACGCAGCAGAATTCAACCCCCTTCCTCTACACGTGTGTACCCCAAGGAAGCGCTGGGCAGTGGGTGTTCTCAGGCCAAGAGCAGTCCTTGTTGTGGGCTGCACCTGCTCTGCGGTTCAAAGGTTCTCTGACTCTGCTCCTTTGGAAGACTTTCAGAGCTGACGCTATCCCTGGGCTGCCGAAGCAAAGAGGCATAGAGGCCTTTCCCCCTGAAGGCATGGGCTTGTTTCCCATGGAGAAAGTGTACCTGGCACCTCCGGGGCTGGAGGCGTGTACGTTGACACCGTTTGTTCTGCCCCCGGAAAACACAAGTAGGTGTACTCGCTTTGGGCTCCCTGGTGAAAGAGTTTGCAGTCGCCGGCGCTCTGAGTAGCTTTCCTCAAGTTTGATTCCGAGCTAGGTCAACTCGGCCTTCGGAGGCTAGATGGGAGCAAACGTGTTAAGCTTGTGGGGAAAGCCTTTGACCAATGGCCACTAGGCTTGCGCTTGAGGCGAGGGTTAGGCAGGAGCTTTCCCACACAGGGTTTTTCTCTTGTGATAAGCTGTCCCTTTGGGCTGAAGCCGGCGGCGTGTCTGTACCACAGCCTGGGAAGCAGGGCCTGAGGGGAGTCTGCCAGCTGACTGGCCTCCATGATAGGCAGCTGAGAAATGGGGCAAGACTTATGGAACCCGCTTACAACGAAATGTTTCTTTTCAGAATTGGCGAATTTGCTACCCCCCGTCAGCAGCTCCTCGCCTTCAGAGTGCTGTCCCTGTGTAGACGAGGGAAAGCCACCACCGTCTCCACCTTTTCAACGGCTCTTTCCCCAGTCGGTTTCTCCGTGAAAGAGCCAGAAGGGCTGATCTCAACCAATCGACCTGCACAGCGTGGGTCCTTGGGGCGGGGCACTCCTGAGCCAATGTGCCACCTCAGGAATGAAAGCAAAGTTTCCCTGCCACAGGAAAGCACACTGAAGCCTGGCGTCTTCTCTCTGAAATCGAAGTGGCCTTGAGGCGTGAGGTCTATGCTACAATGTGGAAAAGCTCGGTGTTACGGCTGTCTTACTCCCTCTCTCGGTACCATACCCTGTGCTCAGCCGTGTGGGAATGCTGAGTGGGAGAGACTGCCTCTCTGCCCGACTCTGAAGGCTTCTTCCCTTTAGGGCAATTCCGTTTGTGTCTTACTTCGTGGAGGAGGAATGAGGGCGCCCAGAGACATGCTGACGTGAAATAACTAACGACAGAGGATCTGCGGGAGCCGGTTTCTCGGTGGAAGGAGCCAAAAAGCCAGCATTCCTAAGGTCTCTTTGAGAGCTGCCAGACACTCAGCCGTCAGAGGCCTAAGAATTGGCCATTGTGACGGCATGGCAACACTTGGAATCCTAGGTCACAGTGGAAGTGCGACGCGCAAGCTGGATGGAAGAAGCTTCCAAGCACAGTGTTCTTTCATGTACCAAAGAGAACGCAAGTGTCTGAGGCTGGTGGCATTGTGGCTGGAGAGCGCTGGCATCGTCGCGGGCCTGTCGGCTACTTTCCTGTTTCCGACCCTCTCAGGAAACTCTTCCCCAAAGGCGTTGGGACCGGCTGAGAGAGAACAGCTGCGAAGTGGATGCACAGAACACTCACCTAGATACCAGCCCAGGGTCCCAGGCATCCATCTTTCTCTGGAGGGTACGTACCCCACCCAGGGATTCAAGCAGGGAGTTTGCCTGGTACAACTTACACAGGAAACTGGGATGAGACGTAGGGCTACTCTACTTGTGCTCACGCTACGTGGCCTGGAGGAGTTATCACGCAGCAGAATTCAACCCCCTTCCTCTACACGTGTGTACCCCAAGGAAGCGCTGGGCAGTGGGTGTTCTCAGGCCAAGAGCAGTCCTTGTTGTGGGCTGCACCTGCTCTGCGGTTCAAAGGTTCTCTGACTCTGCTCCTTTGGAAGACTTTCAGAGCTGACGCTATCCCTGGGCTGCCGAAGCAAAGAGGCATAGAGGCCTTTCCCCCTGAAGGCATGGGCTTGTTTCCCATGGAGAAAGTGTACCTGGCACCTCCGGGGCTGGAGGCGTGTACGTTGACACCGTTTGTTCTGCCCCCGGAAAACACAAGTAGGTGTACTCGCTTTGGGCTCCCTGGTGAAAGAGTTTGCAGTCGCCGGCGCTCTGAGTAGCTTTCCTCAAGTTTGATTCCGAGCTAGGTCAACTCGGCCTTCGGAGGCTAGATGGGAGCAAACGTGTTAAGCTTGTGGGGAAAGCCTTTGACCAATGGCCACTAGGCTTGCGCTTGAGGCGAGGGTTAGGCAGGAGCTTTCCCACACAGGGTTTTTCTCTTGTGATAAGCTGTCCCTTTGGGCTGAAGCCGGCGGCGTGTCTGTACCACAGCCTGGGAAGCAGGGCCTGAGGGGAGTCTGCCAGCTGACTGGCCTCCATGATAGGCAGCTGAGAAATGGGGCAAGACTTATGGAACCCGCTTACAACGAAATGTTTCTTTTCAGAATTGGCGAATTTGCTACCCCCCGTCAGCAGCTCCTCGCCTTCAGAGTGCTGTCCCTGTGTAGACGAGGGAAAGCCACCACCGTCTCCACCTTTTCAACGGCTCTTTCCCCAGTCGGTTTCTCCGTGAAAGAGCCAGAAGGGCTGATCTCAACCAATCGACCTGCACAGCGTGGGTCCTTGGGGCGGGGCACTCCTGAGCCAATGTGCCACCTCAGGAATGAAAGCAAAGTTTCCCTGCCACAGGAAAGCACACTGAAGCCTGGCGTCTTCTCTCTGAAATCGAAGTGGCCTTGAGGCGTGAGGTCTATGCTACAATGTGGAAAAGCTCGGTGTTACGGCTGTCTTACTCCCTCTCTCGGTACCATACCCTGTGCTCAGCCGTGTGGGAATGCTGAGTGGGAGAGACTGCCTCTCTGCCCGACTCTGAAGGCTTCTTCCCTTTAGGGCAATTCCGTTTGTGTCTTACTTCGTGGAGGAGGAATGAGGGCGCCCAGAGACATGCTGACGTGAAATAACTAACGACAGAGGATCTGCGGGAGCCGGTTTCTCGGTGGAAGGAGCCAAAAAGCCAGCATTCCTAAGGTCTCTTTGAGAGCTGCCAGACACTCAGCCGTCAGAGGCCTAAGAATTGGCCATTGTGACGGCATGGCAACACTTGGAATCCTAGGTCACAGTGGAAGTGCGACGCGCAAGCTGGATGGAAGAAGCTTCCAAGCACAGTGTTCTTTCATGTACCAAAGAGAACGCAAGTGTCTGAGGCTGGTGGCATTGTGGCTGGAGAGCGCTGGCATCGTCGCGGGCCTGTCGGCTACTTTCCTGTTTCCGACCCTCTCAGGAAACTCTTCCCCAAAGGCGTTGGGACCGGCTGAGAGAGAACAGCTGCGAAGTGGATGCACAGAACACTCACCTAGATACCAGCCCAGGGTCCCAGGCATCCATCTTTCTCTGGAGGGTACGTACCCCACCCAGGGATTCAAGCAGGGAGTTTGCCTGGTACAACTTACACAGGAAACTGGGATGAGACGTAGGGCTACTCTACTTGTGCTCACGCTACGTGGCCTGGAGGAGTTATCACGCAGCAGAATTCAACCCCCTTCCTCTACACGTGTGTACCCCAAGGAAGCGCTGGGCAGTGGGTGTTCTCAGGCCAAGAGCAGTCCTTGTTGTGGGCTGCACCTGCTCTGCGGTTCAAAGGTTCTCTGACTCTGCTCCTTTGGAAGACTTTCAGAGCTGACGCTATCCCTGGGCTGCCGAAGCAAAGAGGCATAGAGGCCTTTCCCCCTGAAGGCATGGGCTTGTTTCCCATGGAGAAAGTGTACCTGGCACCTCCGGGGCTGGAGGCGTGTACGTTGACACCGTTTGTTCTGCCCCCGGAAAACACAAGTAGGTGTACTCGCTTTGGGCTCCCTGGTGAAAGAGTTTGCAGTCGCCGGCGCTCTGAGTAGCTTTCCTCAAGTTTGATTCCGAGCTAGGTCAACTCGGCCTTCGGAGGCTAGATGGGAGCAAACGTGTTAAGCTTGTGGGGAAAGCCTTTGACCAATGGCCACTAGGCTTGCGCTTGAGGCGAGGGTTAGGCAGGAGCTTTCCCACACAGGGTTTTTCTCTTGTGATAAGCTGTCCCTTTGGGCTGAAGCCGGCGGCGTGTCTGTACCACAGCCTGGGAAGCAGGGCCTGAGGGGAGTCTGCCAGCTGACTGGCCTCCATGATAGGCAGCTGAGAAATGGGGCAAGACTTATGGAACCCGCTTACAACGAAATGTTTCTTTTCAGAATTGGCGAATTTGCTACCCCCCGTCAGCAGCTCCTCGCCTTCAGAGTGCTGTCCCTGTGTAGACGAGGGAAAGCCACCACCGTCTCCACCTTTTCAACGGCTCTTTCCCCAGTCGGTTTCTCCGTGAAAGAGCCAGAAGGGCTGATCTCAACCAATCGACCTGCACAGCGTGGGTCCTTGGGGCGGGGCACTCCTGAGCCAATGTGCCACCTCAGGAATGAAAGCAAAGTTTCCCTGCCACAGGAAAGCACACTGAAGCCTGGCGTCTTCTCTCTGAAATCGAAGTGGCCTTGAGGCGTGAGGTCTATGCTACAATGTGGAAAAGCTCGGTGTTACGGCTGTCTTACTCCCTCTCTCGGTACCATACCCTGTGCTCAGCCGTGTGGGAATGCTGAGTGGGAGAGACTGCCTCTCTGCCCGACTCTGAAGGCTTCTTCCCTTTAGGGCAATTCCGTTTGTGTCTTACTTCGTGGAGGAGGAATGAGGGCGCCCAGAGACATGCTGACGTGAAATAACTAACGACAGAGGATCTGCGGGAGCCGGTTTCTCGGTGGAAGGAGCCAAAAAGCCAGCATTCCTAAGGTCTCTTTGAGAGCTGCCAGACACTCAGCCGTCAGAGGCCTAAGAATTGGCCATTGTGACGGCATGGCAACACTTGGAATCCTAGGTCACAGTGGAAGTGCGACGCGCAAGCTGGATGGAAGAAGCTTCCAAGCACAGTGTTCTTTCATGTACCAAAGAGAACGCAAGTGTCTGAGGCTGGTGGCATTGTGGCTGGAGAGCGCTGGCATCGTCGCGGGCCTGTCGGCTACTTTCCTGTTTCCGACCCTCTCAGGAAACTCTTCCCCAAAGGCGTTGGGACCGGCTGAGAGAGAACAGCTGCGAAGTGGATGCACAGAACACTCACCTAGATACCAGCCCAGGGTCCCAGGCATCCATCTTTCTCTGGAGGGTACGTACCCCACCCAGGGATTCAAGCAGGGAGTTTGCCTGGTACAACTTACACAGGAAACTGGGATGAGACGTAGGGCTACTCTACTTGTGCTCACGCTACGTGGCCTGGAGGAGTTATCACGCAGCAGAATTCAACCCCCTTCCTCTACACGTGTGTACCCCAAGGAAGCGCTGGGCAGTGGGTGTTCTCAGGCCAAGAGCAGTCCTTGTTGTGGGCTGCACCTGCTCTGCGGTTCAAAGGTTCTCTGACTCTGCTCCTTTGGAAGACTTTCAGAGCTGACGCTATCCCTGGGCTGCCGAAGCAAAGAGGCATAGAGGCCTTTCCCCCTGAAGGCATGGGCTTGTTTCCCATGGAGAAAGTGTACCTGGCACCTCCGGGGCTGGAGGCCTGTACGTTGACACCGTTTGTTCTGCCCCCGGAAAACACAAGTAGGTGTACTCGCTTTGGGCTCCCTGGTGAAAGAGTTTGCAGTCGCCGGCGCTCTGAGTAGCTTTCCTCAAGTTTGATTCCGAGCTAGGTCAACTCGGCCTTCGGAGGCTAGATGGGAGCAAACGTGTTAAGCTTGTGGGGAAAGCCTTTGACCAATGGCCACTAGGCTTGCGCTTGAGGCGAGGGTTAGGCAGGAGCTTTCCCACACAGGGTTTTTCTCTTGTGATAAGCTGTCCCTTTGGGCTGAAGCCGGCGGCGTGTCTGTACCACAGCCTGGGAAGCAGGGCCTGAGGGGAGTCTGCCAGCTGACTGGCCTCCATGATAGGCAGCTGAGAAATGGGGCAAGACTTATGGAACCCGCTTACAACGAAATGTTTCTTTTCAGAATTGGCGAATTTGCTACCCCCCGTCAGCAGCTCCTCGCCTTCAGAGTGCTGTCCCTGTGTAGACGAGGGAAAGCCACCACCGTCTCCACCTTTTCAACGGCTCTTTCCCCAGTCGGTTTCTCCGTGAAAGAGCCAGAAGGGCTGATCTCAACCAATCGACCTGCACAGCGTGGGTCCTTGGGGCGGGGCACTCCTGAGCCAATGTGCCACCTCAGGAATGAAAGCAAAGTTTCCCTGCCACAGGAAAGCACACTGAAGCCTGGCGTCTTCTCTCTGAAATCGAAGTGGCCTTGAGGCGTGAGGTCTATGCTACAATGTGGAAAAGCTCGGTGTTACGGCTGTCTTACTCCCTCTCTCGGTACCATACCCTGTGCTCAGCCGTGTGGGAATGCTGAGTGGGAGAGACTGCCTCTCTGCCCGACTCTGAAGGCTTCTTCCCTTTAGGGCAATTCCGTTTGTGTCTTACTTCGTGGAGGAGGAATGAGGGCGCCCAGAGACATGCTGACGTGAAATAACTAACGACAGAGGATCTGCGGGAGCCGGTTTCTCGGTGGAAGGAGCCAAAAAGCCAGCATTCCTAAGGTCTCTTTGAGAGCTGCCAGACACTCAGCCGTCAGAGGCCTAAGAATTGGCCATTGTGACGGCATGGCAACACTTGGAATCCTAGGTCACAGTGGAAGTGCGACGCGCAAGCTGGATGGAAGAAGCTTCCAAGCACAGTGTTCTTTCATGTACCAAAGAGAACGCAAGTGTCTGAGGCTGGTGGCATTGTGGCTGGAGAGCGCTGGCATCGTCGCGGGCCTGTCGGCTACTTTCCTGTTTCCGACCCTCTCAGGAAACTCTTCCCCAAAGGCGTTGGGACCGGCTGAGAGAGAACAGCTGCGAAGTGGATGCACAGAACACTCACCTAGATACCAGCCCAGGGTCCCAGGCATCCATCTTTCTCTGGAGGGTACGTACCCCACCCAGGGATTCAAGCAGGGAGTTTGCCTGGTACAACTTACACAGGAAACTGGGATGAGACGTAGGGCTACTCTACTTGTGCTCACGCTACGTGGCCTGGAGGAGTTATCACGCAGCAGAATTCAACCCCCTTCCTCTACACGTGTGTACCCCAAGGAAGCGCTGGGCAGTGGGTGTTCTCAGGCCAAGAGCAGTCCTTGTTGTGGGCTGCACCTGCTCTGCGGTTCAAAGGTTCTCTGACTCTGCTCCTTTGGAAGACTTTCAGAGCTGACGCTATCCCTGGGCTGCCGAAGCAAAGAGGCATAGAGGCCTTTCCCCCTGAAGGCATGGGCTTGTTTCCCATGGAGAAAGTGTACCTCGCACCTCCCAGGCTGGAGGCCTGTACGTTGACACCGTTTGTTCTGCCCCCGGAAAACACAAGTAGGTGTACTCGCTTTGGGCTCCCTGGTGAAAGAGTTTGCAGTCGCCGGCGCTCTGAGTAGCTTTCCTCAAGTTTGATTCCGAGCTAGGTCAACTCGGCCTTCGGAGGCTAGATGGGAGCAAACGTGTTAAGCTTGTGGGGAAAGCCTTTGACCAATGGCCACTAGGCTTGCGCTTGAGGCGAGGGTTAGGCAGGAGCTTTCCCACACAGGGTTTTTCTCTTGTGATAAGCTGTCCCTTTGGGCTGAAGCCGGCGGCGTGTCTGTACCACAGCCTGGGAAGCAGGGCCTGAGGGGAGTCTGCCAGCTGACTGGCCTCCATGATAGGCAGCTGAGAAATGGGGCAAGACTTATGGAACCCGCTTACAACGAAATGTTTCTTTTCAGAATTGGCGAATTTGCTACCCCCCGTCAGCAGCTCCTCGCCTTCAGAGTGCTGTCCCTGTGTAGACGAGGGAAAGCCACCACCGTCTCCACCTTTTCAACGGCTCTTTCCCCAGTCGGTTTCTCCGTGAAAGAGCCAGAAGGGCTGATCTCAACCAATCGACCTGCACAGCGTGGGTCCTTGGGGCGGGGCACTCCTGAGCCAATGTGCCACCTCAGGAATGAAAGCAAAGTTTCCCTGCCACAGGAAAGCACACTGAAGCCTGGCGTCTTCTCTCTGAAATCGAAGTGGCCTTGAGGCGTGAGGTCTATGCTACAATGTGGAAAAGCTCGGTGTTACGGCTGTCTTACTCCCTCTCTCGGTACCATACCCTGTGCTCAGCCGTGTGGGAATGCTGAGTGGGAGAGACTGCCTCTCTGCCCGACTCTGAAGGCTTCTTCCCTTTAGGGCAATTCCGTTTGTGTCTTACTTCGTGGAGGAGGAATGAGGGCGCCCAGAGACATGCTGACGTGAAATAACTAACGACAGAGGATCTGCGGGAGCCGGTTTCTCGGTGGAAGGAGCCAAAAAGCCAGCATTCCTAAGGTCTCTTTGAGAGCTGCCAGACACTCAGCCGTCAGAGGCCTAAGAATTGGCCATTGTGACGGCATGGCAACACTTGGAATCCTAGGTCACAGTGGAAGTGCGACGCGCAAGCTGGATGGAAGAAGCTTCCAAGCACAGTGTTCTTTCATGTACCAAAGAGAACGCAAGTGTCTGAGGCTGGTGGCATTGTGGCTGGAGAGCGCTGGCATCGTCGCGGGCCTGTCGGCTACTTTCCTGTTTCCGACCCTCTCAGGAAACTCTTCCCAAAAGGCGTTGGGACCGGCTGAGAGAGAACAGCTGCGAAGTGGATGCACAGAACACTCACCTAGATACCAGCCCAGGGTCCCAGGCATCCATCTTTCTCTGGAGGGTACGTACCCCACCCAGGGATTCAAGCAGGGAGTTTGCCTGGTACAACTTACACAGGAAACTGGGATGAGACGTAGGGCTACTCTACTTGTGCTCACGCTACGTGGCCTGGAGGAGTTATCACGCAGCAGAATTCAACCCCCTTCCTCTACACGTGTGTACCCCATGGAAGCGCTGGGCAGTGGGTGTTCTCAGGCCAAGAGCAGTCCTTGTTGTGGGCTGCACCTGCTCTGCGGTTCAAAGGTTCTCTGACTCTGCTCCTTTGGAAGACTTTCAGAGCTGACGCTATCCCTGGGCTGCCGAAGCAAAGAGGCATAGAGGCCTTTCCCCCTGAAGGCATGGGCTTGTTTCCCATGGAGAAAGTGTACCTCGCACCTCCCAGGCTGGAGGCCTGTACGTTGACACCGTTTGTTCTGCCCCCGGAAAACACAAGTAGGTGTACTCGCTTTGGGCTCCCTGGTGAAAGAGTTTGCAGTCGCCGGCGCTCTGAGTAGCTTTCCTCAAGTTTGATTCCGAGCTAGGTCAACTCGGCCTTCGGAGGCTAGATGGGAGCAAACGTGTTAAGCTTGTGGGGAAAGCCTTTGACCAATGGCCACTAGGCTTGCGCTTGAGGCGAGGGTTAGGCAGGAGCTTTCCCACACAGGGTTTTTCTCTTGTGATAAGCTGTCCCTTTGGGCTGAAGCCGGCGGCGTGTCTGTACCACAGCCTGGGAAGCAGGGCCTGAGGGGAGTCTGCCAGCTGACTGGCCTCCATGATAGGCAGCTGAGAAATGGGGCAAGACTTATGGAACCCGCTTACAACGAAATGTTTCTTTTCAGAATTGGCGAATTTGCTACCCCCCGTCAGCAGCTCCTCGCCTTCAGAGTGCTGTCCCTGTGTAGACGAGGGAAAGCCACCACCGTCTCCACCTTTTCAACGGCTCTTTCCCCAGTCGGTTTCTCCGTGAAAGAGCCAGAAGGGCTGATCTCAACCAGTCGACCTGCACAGCGTGGGTCCTTGGGGCGGGGCACTCCTGAGCCAATGTGCCACCTCAGGAATGAAAGCAAAGTTTCCCTGCCACAGGAAAGCACACTGAAGCCTGGCGTCTTCTCTCTGAAATCGAAGTGGCCTTGAGGCGTGAGGTCTATGCTACAATGTGGAAAAGCTCGGTGTTACGGCTGTCTTACTCCCTCTCTCGGTACCATACCCTGTGCTCAGCCGTGTGGGAATGCTGAGTGGGAGAGACTGCCTCTCTGCCCGACTCTGAAGGCTTCTTCCCTTTAGGGCAATTCCGTTTGTGTCTTACTTCGTGGAGGAGGAATGAGGGCGCCCAGAGACATGCTGACGTGAAATAACTAACGACAGAGGATCTGCGGGAGCCGGTTTCTCGGTGGAAGGAGCCAAAAAGCCAGCATTCCTAAGGTCTCTTTGAGAGCTGCCAGACACTCAGCCGTCAGAGGCCTAAGAATTGGCCATTGTGACGGCATGGCAACACTTGGAATCCTAGGTCACAGTGGAAGTGCGACGCGCAAGCTGGATGGAAGAAGCTTCCAAGCACAGTGTTCTTTCATGTACCAAAGAGAACGCAAGTGTCTGAGGCTGGTGGCATTGTGGCTGGAGAGCGCTGGCATCGTCGCGGGCCTGTCGGCTACTTTCCTGTTTCCGACCCTCTCAGGAAACTCTTCCCAAAAGGCGTTGGGACCGGCTGAGAGAGAACAGCTGCGAAGTGGATGCACAGAACACTCACCTAGATACCAGCCCAGGGTCCCAGGCATCCATCTTTCTCTGGAGGGTACGTACCCCACCCAGGGATTCAAGCAGGGAGTTTGCCTGGTACAACTTACACAGGAAACTGGGATGAGACGTAGGGCTACTCTACTTGTGCTCACGCTACGTGGCCTGGAGGAGTTATCACGCAGCAGAATTCAACCCCCTTCCTCTACACGTGTGTACCCCATGGAAGCGCTGGGCAGTGGGTGTTCTCAGGCCAAGAGCAGTCCTTGTTGTGGGCTGCACCTGCTCTGCGGTTCAAAGGTTCTCTGACTCTGCTCCTTTGGAAGACTTTCAGAGCTGACGCTATCCCTGGGCTGCCGAAGCAAAGAGGCATAGAGGCCTTTCCCCCTGAAGGCATGGGCTTGTTTCCCATGGAGAAAGTGTACCTCGCACCTCCCAGGCTGGAGGCCTGTACGTTGACACCGTTTGTTCTGCCCCCGGAAAACACAAGTAGGTGTACTCGCTTTGGGCTCCCTGGTGAAAGAGTTTGCAGTCGCCGGCGCTCTGAGTAGCTTTCCTCAAGTTTGATTCCGAGCTAGGTCAACTCGGCCTTCGGAGGCTAGATGGGAGCAAACGTGTTAAGCTTGTGGGGAAAGCCTTTGACCAATGGCCACTAGGCTTGCGCTTGAGGCGAGGGTTAGGCAGGAGCTTTCCCACACAGGGTTTTTCTCTTGTGATAAGCTGTCCCTTTGGGCTGAAGCCGGCGGCGTGTCTGTACCACAGCCTGGGAAGCAGGGCCTGAGGGGAGTCTGCCAGCTGACTGGCCTCCATGATAGGCAGCTGAGAAATGGGGCAAGACTTATGGAACCCGCTTACAACGAAATGTTTCTTTTCAGAATTGGCGAATTTGCTACCCCCCGTCAGCAGCTCCTCGCCTTCAGAGTGCTGTCCCTGTGTAGACGAGGGAAAGCCACCACCGTCTCCACCTTTTCAACGGCTCTTTCCCCAGTCGGTTTCTCCGTGAAAGAGCCAGAAGGGCTGATCTCAACCAGTCGACCTGCACAGCGTGGGTCCTTGGGGCGGGGCACTCCTGAGCCAATGTGCCACCTCAGGAATGAAAGCAAAGTTTCCCTGCCACAGGAAAGCACACTGAAGCCTGGCGTCTTCTCTCTGAAATCGAAGTGGCCTTGAGGCGTGAGGTCTATGCTACAATGTGGAAAAGCTCGGTGTTACGGCTGTCTTACTCCCTCTCTCGGTACCATACCCTGTGCTCAGCCGTGTGGGAATGCTGAGTGGGAGAGACTGCCTCTCTGCCCGACTCTGAAGGCTTCTTCCCTTTAGGGCAATTCCGTTTGTGTCTTACTTCGTGGAGGAGGAATGAGGGCGCCCAGAGACATGCTGACGTGAAATAACTAACGACAGAGGATCTGCGGGAGCCGGTTTCTCGGTGGAAGGAGCCAAAAAGCCAGCATTCCTAAGGTCTCTTTGAGAGCTGCCAGACACTCAGCCGTCAGAGGCCTAAGAATTGGCCATTGTGACGGCATGGCAACACTTGGAATCCTAGGTCACAGTGGAAGTGCGACGCGCAAGCTGGATGGAAGAAGCTTCCAAGCACAGTGTTCTTTCATGTACCAAAGAGAACGCAAGTGTCTGAGGCTGGTGGCATTGTGGCTGGAGAGCGCTGGCATCGTCGCGGGCCTGTCGGCTACTTTCCTGTTTCCGACCCTCTCAGGAAACTCTTCCCAAAAGGCGTTGGGACCGGCTGAGAGAGAACAGCTGCGAAGTGGATGCACAGAACACTCACCTAGATACCAGCCCAGGGTCCCAGGCATCCATCTTTCTCTGGAGGGTACGTACCCCACCCAGGGATTCAAGCAGGGAGTTTGCCTGGTACAACTTACACAGGAAACTGGGATGAGACGTAGGGCTACTCTACTTGTGCTCACGCTACGTGGCCTGGAGGAGTTATCACGCAGCAGAATTCAACCCCCTTCCTCTACACGTGTGTACCCCATGGAAGCGCTGGGCAGTGGGTGTTCTCAGGCCAAGAGCAGTCCTTGTTGTGGGCTGCACCTGCTCTGCGGTTCAAAGGTTCTCTGACTCTGCTCCTTTGGAAGACTTTCAGAGCTGACGCTATCCCTGGGCTGCCGAAGCAAAGAGGCATAGAGGCCTTTCCCCCTGAAGGCATGGGCTTGTTTCCCATGGAGAAAGTGTACCTCGCACCTCCCAGGCTGGAGGCCTGTACGTTGACACCGTTTGTTCTGCCCCCGGAAAACACAAGTAGGTGTACTCGCTTTGGGCTCCCTGGTGAAAGAGTTTGCAGTCGCCGGCGCTCTGAGTAGCTTTCCTCAAGTTTGATTCCGAGCTAGGTCAACTCGGCCTTCGGAGGCTAGATGGGAGCAAACGTGTTAAGCTTGTGGGGAAAGCCTTTGACCAATGGCCACTAGGCTTGCGCTTGAGGCGAGGGTTAGGCAGGAGCTTTCCCACACAGGGTTTTTCTCTTGTGATAAGCTGTCCCTTTGGGCTGAAGCAGGCGGCGTGTCTGTACCACAGCCTGGGAAGCAGGGCCTGAGGGGAGTCTGCCAGCTGACTGGCCTCCATGATAGGCAGCTGAGAAATGGGGCAAGACTTATGGAACCCGCTTACAACGAAATGTTTCTTTTCAGAATTGGCGAATTTGCTACCCCCCGTCAGCAGCTCCTCGCCTTCAGAGTGCTGTCCCTGTGTAGACGAGGGAAAGCCACCACCGTCTCCACCTTTTCAACGGCTCTTTCCCCAGTCGGTTTCTCCGTGAAAGAGCCAGAAGGGCTGATCTCAACCAGTCGACCTGCACAGCGTGGGTCCTTGGGGCGGGGCACTCCTGAGCCAATGTGCCACCTCAGGAATGAAAGCAAAGTTTCCCTGCCACAGGAAAGCACACTGAAGCCTGGCGTCTTCTCTCTGAAATCGAAGTGGCCTTGAGGCGTGAGGTCTATGCTACAATGTGGAAAAGCTCGGTGTTACGGCTGTCTTACTCCCTCTCTCGGTACCATACCCTGTGCTCAGCCGTGTGGGAATGCTGAGTGGGAGAGACTGCCTCTCTGCCCGACTCTGAAGGCTTCTTCCCTTTAGGGCAATTCCGTTTGTGTCTTACTTCGTGGAGGAGGAATGAGGGCGCCCAGAGACATGCTGACGTGAAATAACTAACGACAGAGGATCTGCGGGAGCCGGTTTCTCGGTGGAAGGAGCCAAAAAGCCAGCATTCCTAAGGTCTCTTTGAGAGCTGCCAGACACTCAGCCGTCAGAGGCCTAAGAATTGGCCATTGTGACGGCATGGCAACACTTGGAATCCTAGGTCACAGTGGAAGTGCGACGCGCAAGCTGGATGGAAGAAGCTTCCAAGCACAGTGTTCTTTCATGTACCAAAGAGAACGCAAGTGTCTGAGGCTGGTGGCATTGTGGCTGGAGAGCGCTGGCATCGTCGCGGGCCTGTCGGCTACTTTCCTGTTTCCGACCCTCTCAGGAAACTCTTCCCAAAAGGCGTTGGGACCGGCTGAGAGAGAACAGCTGCGAAGTGGATGCACAGAACACTCACCTAGATACCAGCCCAGGGTCCCAGGCATCCATCTTTCTCTGGAGGGTACGTACCCCACCCAGGGATTCAAGCAGGGAGTTTGCCTGGTACAACTTACACAGGAAACTGGGATGAGACGTAGGGCTACTCTACTTGTGCTCACGCTACGTGGCCTGGAGGAGTTATCACGCAGCAGAATTCAACCCCCTTCCTCTACACGTGTGTACCCCAAGGAAGCGCTGGGCAGTGGGTGTTCTCAGGCCAAGAGCAGTCCTTGTTGTGGGCTGCACCTGCTCTGCGGTTCAAAGGTTCTCTGACTCTGCTCCTTTGGAAGACTTTCAGAGCTGACGCTATCCCTGGGCTGCCGAAGCAAAGAGGCATAGAGGCCTTTCCCCCTGAAGGCATGGGCTTGTTTCCCATGGAGAAAGTGTACCTGGCACCTCCCAGGCTGGAGGCGTGTACGTTGACACCGTTTGTTCTGCCCCCGGAAAACACAAGTAGGTGTACTCGATTTGGGCTCCCTGGTGAAAGAGTTTGCAGTCGCCGGCGCTCTGAGTAGCTTTCCTCAAGTTTGACTCCGAGCTAGGTCAACTCGGCCTTCGGAGGCTAGATGGGAGCAAACGTGTTAAGCTTGTGGGGAAAGCCTTTGACCAATGGCCACTAGGCTGGCGCTTGAGGCGAGGGTTAGGCAGGAGCTTTCCCACACAGGGTTTTTCTCTTGTGATAAGCTGTCCCTTTGGGCTGAAGCAGGCGGCGTGTCTGTACCACAGCCTGGGAAGCAGGGCCTGAGGGGAGTCTGCCAGCTGACTGGCCTCCATGATAGGCAGCTGAGAAATGGGGCAAGACTTATGGAACCCGCTTACAACGAAATGTTTCTTTTCAGAATTGGCGAATTTGCTACCCCCCGTCAGCAGCTCCTCGCCTTCAGAGTGCTGTCCCTGTGTAGACGAGGGAAAGCCACCACCGTCTCCACCTTTTCAACGGCTCTTTCCCCAGTCGGTTTCTCCGTGAAAGAGCCAGAAGGGCTGATCTCAACCAGTCGACCTGCACAGCGTGGGTCCTTGGGGCGGGGCACTCCTGAGCCAATGTGCCACCTCAGGAATGAAAGCAAAGTTTCCCTGCCACAGGAAAGCACACTGAAGCCTGGCGTCTTCTCTCTGAAATCGAAGTGGCCTTGAGGCGTGAGGTCTATGCTACAATGTGGAAAAGCTCGGTGTTACGGCTGTCTTACTCCCTCTCTCGGTACCATACCCTGTGCTCAGCCGTGTGGGAATGCTGAGTGGGAGAGACTGCCTCTCTGCCCGACTCTGAAGGCTTCTTCCCTTTAGGGCAATTCCATTTGTGTCTTACTTCGTGGAGGAGGAATGAGGGCGCCCAGAGACATGCTGACGTGAAATAACTAACGACAGAGGATCTGCGGGAGCCGGTTTCTCGGTGGAAGGAGCCAAAAAGCCAGCATTCCTAAGGTCTCTTTGAGAGCTGCCAGACACTCAGCCGTCAGAGGCCTAAGAATTGGCCATTGTGACGGCATGGCAACACTTGGAATCCTAGGTCACAGTGGAAGTGCGACGCGCAAGCTGGATGGAAGAAGCTTCCAAGCACAGTGTTCTTTCATGTACCAAAGAGAACGCAAGTGTCTGAGGCTGGTGGCATTGTGGCTGGAGAGCGCTGGCATCGTCGCGGGCCTGTCGGCTACTTTCCTGTTTCCGACCCTCTCAGGAAACTCTTCCCAAAAGGCGTTGGGACCGGCTGAGAGAGAACAGCTGCGAAGTGGATGCACAGAACACTCACCTAGATACCAGCCCAGGGTCCCAGGCATCCATCTTTCTCTGGAGGGTACGTACCCCACCCAGGGATTCAAGCAGGGAGTTTGCCTGGTACAACTTACACAGGAAACTGGGATGAGACGTAGGGCTACTCTACTTGTGCTCACGCTACGTGGCCTGGAGGAGTTATCACGCAGCAGAATTCAACCCCCTTCCTCTACACGTGTGTACCCCAAGGAAGCGCTGGGCAGTGGGTGTTCTCAGGCCAAGAGCAGTCCTTGTTGTGGGCTGCACCTGCTCTGCGGTTCAAAGGTTCTCTGACTCTGCTCCTTTGGAAGACTTTCAGAGCTGACGCTATCCCTGGGCTGCCGAAGCAAAGAGGCATAGAGGCCTTTCCCCCTGAAGGCATGGGCTTGTTTCCCATGGAGAAAGTGTACCTGGCACCTCCCAGGCTGGAGGCGTGTACGTTGACACCGTTTGTTCTGCCCCCGGAAAACACAAGTAGGTGTACTCGATTTGGGCTCCCTGGTGAAAGAGTTTGCAGTCGCCGGCGCTCTGAGTAGCTTTCCTCAAGTTTGACTCCGAGCTAGGTCAACTCGGCCTTCGGAGGCTAGATGGGAGCAAACGTGTTAAGCTTGTGGGGAAAGCCTTTGACCAATGGCCACTAGGCTTGCGCTTGAGGCGAGGGTTAGGCAGGAGCTTTCCCACACAGGGTTTTTCTCTTGTGATAAGCTGTCCCTTTGGGCTGAAGCAGGCGGCGTGTCTGTACCACAGCCTGGGAAGCAGGGCCTGAGGGGAGTCTGCCAGCTGACTGGCCTCCATGATAGGCAGCTGAGAAATGGGGCAAGACTTATGGAACCCGCTTACAACGAAATGTTTCTTTTCAGAATTGGCGAATTTGCTACCCCCCGTCAGCAGCTCCTCGCCTTCAGAGTGCTGTCCCTGTGTAGACGAGGGAAAGCCACCACCGTCTCCACCTTTTCAACGGCTCTTTCCCCAGTCGGTTTCTCCGTGAAAGAGCCAGAAGGGCTGATCTCAACCAGTCGACCTGCACAGCGTGGGTCCTTGGGGCGGGGCACTCCTGAGCCAATGTGCCACCTCAGGAATGAAAGCAAAGTTTCCCTGCCACAGGAAAGCACACTGAAGCCTGGCGTCTTCTCTCTGAAATCGAAGTGGCCTTGAGGCGTGAGGTCTATGCTACAATGTGGAAAAGCTCGGTGTTACGGCTGTCTTACTCCCTCTCTCGGTACCATACCCTGTGCTCAGCCGTGTGGGAATGCTGAGTGGGAGAGACTGCCTCTCTGCCCGACTCTGAAGGCTTCTTCCCTTTAGGGCAATTCCATTTGTGTCTTACTTCGTGGAGGAGGAATGAGGGCGCCCAGAGACATGCTGACGTGAAATAACTAACGACAGAGGATCTGCGGGAGCCGGTTTCTCGGTGGAAGGAGCCAAAAAGCCAGCATTCCTAAGGTCTCTTTGAGAGCTGCCAGACACTCAGCCGTCAGAGGCCTAAGAATTGGCCATTGTGACGGCATGGCAACACTTGGAATCCTAGGTCACAGTGGAAGTGCGACGCGCAAGCTGGATGGAAGAAGCTTCCAAGCACAGTGTTCTTTCATGTACCAAAGAGAACGCAAGTGTCTGAGGCTGGTGGCATTGTGGCTGGAGAGCGCTGGCATCGTCGCGGGCCTGTCGGCTACTTTCCTGTTTCCGACCCTCTCAGGAAACTCTTCCCAAAAGGCGTTGGGACCGGCTGAGAGAGAACAGCTGCGAAGTGGATGCACAGAACACTCACCTAGATACCAGCCCAGGGTCCCAGGCATCCATCTTTCTCTGGAGGGTACGTACCCCACCCAGGGATTCAAGCAGGGAGTTTGCCTGGTACAACTTACACAGGAAACTGGGATGAGACGTAGGGCTACTCTACTTGTGCTCACGCTACGTGGCCTGGAGGAGTTATCACGCAGCAGAATTCAACCCCCTTCCTCTACACGTGTGTACCCCAAGGAAGCGCTGGGCAGTGGGTGTTCTCAGGCCAAGAGCAGTCCTTGTTGTGGGCTGCACCTGCTCTGCGGTTCAAAGGTTCTCTGACTCTGCTCCTTTGGAAGACTTTCAGAGCTGACGCTATCCCTGGGCTGCCGAAGCAAAGAGGCATAGAGGCCTTTCCCCCTGAAGGCATGGGCTTGTTTCCCATGGAGAAAGTGTACCTGGCACCTCCCAGGCTGGAGGCGTGTACGTTGACACCGTTTGTTCTGCCCCCGGAAAACACAAGTAGGTGTACTCGATTTGGGCTCCCTGGTGAAAGAGTTTGCAGTCGCCGGCGCTCTGAGTAGCTTTCCTCAAGTTTGACTCCGAGCTAGGTCAACTCGGCCTTCGGAGGCTAGATGGGAGCAAACGTGTTAAGCTTGTGGGGAAAGCCTTTGACCAATGGCCACTAGGCTTGCGCTTGAGGCGAGGGTTAGGCAGGAGCTTTCCCACACAGGGTTTTTCTCTTGTGATAAGCTGTCCCTTTGGGCTGAAGCAGGCGGCGTGTCTGTACCACAGCCTGGGAAGCAGGGCCTGAGGGGAGTCTGCCAGCTGACTGGCCTCCATGATAGGCAGCTGAGAAATGGGGCAAGACTTATGGAACCCGCTTACAACGAAATGTTTCTTTTCAGAATTGGCGAATTTGCTACCCCCCGTCAGCAGCTCCTCGCCTTCAGAGTGCTGTCCCTGTGTAGACGAGGGAAAGCCACCACCGTCTCCACCTTTTCAACGGCTCTTTCCCCAGTCGGTTTCTCCGTGAAAGAGCCAGAAGGGCTGATCTCAACCAGTCGACCTGCACAGCGTGGGTCCTTGGGGCGGGGCACTCCTGAGCCAATGTGCCACCTCAGGAATGAAAGCAAAGTTTCCCTGCCACAGGAAAGCACACTGAAGCCTGGCGTCTTCTCTCTGAAATCGAAGTGGCCTTGAGGCGTGAGGTCTATGCTACAATGTGGAAAAGCTCGGTGTTACGGCTGTCTTACTCCCTCTCTCGGTACCATACCCTGTGCTCAGCCGTGTGGGAATGCTGAGTGGGAGAGACTGCCTCTCTGCCCGACTCTGAAGGCTTCTTCCCTTTAGGGCAATTCCGTTTGTGTCTTACTTCGTGGAGGAGGAATGAGGGCGCCCAGAGACATGCTGACGTGAAATAACTAACGACAGAGGATCTGCGGGAGCCGGTTTCTCGGTGGAAGGAGCCAAAAAGCCAGCATTCCTAAGGTCTCTTTGAGAGCTGCCAGACACTCAGCCGTCAGAGGCCTAAGAATTGGCCATTGTGACGGCATGGCAACACTTGGAATCCTAGGTCACAGTGGAAGTGCGACGCGCAAGCTGGATGGAAGAAGCTTCCAAGCACAGTGTTCTTTCATGTACCAAAGAGAACGCAAGTGTCTGAGGCTGGTGGCATTGTGGCTGGAGAGCGCTGGCATCGTCGCGGGCCTGTCGGCTACTTTCCTGTTTCCGACCCTCTCAGGAAACTCTTCCCCAAAGGCGTTGGGACCGGCTGAGAGAGAACAGCTGCGAAGTGGATGCACAGAACACTCACCTAGATACCAGCCCAGGGTCCCAGGCATCCATCTTTCTCTGGAGGGTACGTACCCCACCCAGGGATTCAAGCAGGGAGTTTGCCTGGTACAACTTACACAGGAAACTGGGATGAGACGTAGGGCTACTCTACTTGTGCTCACGCTACGTGGCCTGGAGGAGTTATCACGCAGCAGAATTCAACCCCCTTCCTCTACACGTGTGTACCCCAAGGAAGCGCTGGGCAGTGGGTGTTCTCAGGCCAAGAGCAGTCCTTGTTGTGGGCTGCACCTGCTCTGCGGTTCAAAGGTTCTCTGACTCTGCTCCTTTGGAAGACTTTCAGAGCTGACGCTATCCCTGGGCTGCCGAAGCAAAGAGGCATAGAGGCCTTTCCCCCTGAAGGCATGGGCTTGTTTCCCATGGAGAAAGTGTACCTGGCACCTCCCGGGCTGGAGGCCTGTACGTTGACACCGTTTGTTCTGCCCCCGGAAAACACAAGTAGGTGTACTCGCTTTGGGCTCCCTGGTGAAAGAGTTTGCAGTCGCCGGCGCTCTGAGTAGCTTTCCTCAAGTTTGACTCCGAGCTAGGTCAACTCGGCCTTCGGAGGCTAGATGGGAGCAAACGTGTTGAGCTTGTGGGGAAAGCCTTTGACCAATGGCCACTAGGCTTGCGCTTGAGGCGAGGGTTAGGCAGGAGCTTTCCCACACAGGGTTTTTCTCTTGTGATAAGCTGTCCCTTTGGGCTGAAGCAGGCGGCGTGTCTGTACCACAGCCTGGGAAGCAGGGCCTGAGGGGAGTCTGCCAGCTGACTGGCCTCCATGATAGGCAGCTGAGAAATGGGGCAAGACTTATGGAACCCGCTTACAACGAAATGTTTCTTTTCAGAATTGGCGAATTTGCTACCCCCCGTCAGCAGCTCCTCGCCTTCAGAGTGCTGTCCCTGTGTAGACGAGGGAAAGCCACCACCGTCTCCACCTTTTCAACGGCTCTTTCCCCAGTCGGTTTCTCCGTGAAAGAGCCAGAAGGGCTGATCTCAACCAGTCGACCTGCACAGCGTGCGTCCTTGGGGCGGGGCACTCCTGAGCCAATGTGCCACCTCAGGAATGAAAGCAAAGTTTCCCTGCCACAGGAAAGCACACTGAAGCCTGGCGTCTTCTCTCTGAAATCGAAGTGGCCTTGAGGCGTGAGGTCTATGCTACAATGTGGAAAAGCTCGGTGTTACGGCTGTCTTACTCCCTCTCTCGGTACCATACCCTGTGCTCAGCCGTGTGGGAATGCTGAGTGGGAGAGACTGCCTCTCTGCCTGACTCTGAAGGCTTCTTCCCTTTAGGGCAATTCCGTTTGTGTCTTACTTCGTGGAGGAGGAATGAGGGCGCCCAGAGACATGCTGACGTGAAATAACTAACGACAGAGGATCTGCGGGAGCCGGTTTCTCGGTGGAAGGAGCCAAAAAGCCAGCATTCCTAAGGTCTCTTTGAGAGCTGCCAGACACTCAGCCGTCAGAGGCCTAAGAATTGGCCATTGTGACGGCATGGCAACACTTGGAATCCTAGGTCACAGTGGAAGTGCGACGCGCAAGCTGGATGGAAGAAGCTTCCAAGCACAGTGTTCTTTCATGTACCAAAGAGAACGCAAGTGTCTGAGGCTGGTGGCATTGTGGCTGGAGAGCGCTGGCATCGTCGCGGGCCTGTCGGCTACTTTCCTGTTTCCGACCCTCTCAGGAAACTCTTCCCAAAAGGCGTTGGGACCGGCTGAGAGAGAACAGCTGCGAAGTGGATGCACAGAACACTCACCTAGATACCAGCCCAGGGTCCCAGGCATCCATCTTTCTCTGGAGGGTACGTACCCCACCCAGGGATTCAAGCAGGGAGTTTGCCTGGTACAACTTACACAGGAAACTGGGATGAGACGTAGGGCTACTCTACTTGTGCTCACGCTACGTGGCCTGGAGGAGTTATCACGCAGCAGAATTCAACCCCCTTCCTCTACACGTGTGTACCCCATGGAAGCGCTGGGCAGTGGGTGTTCTCAGGCCAAGAGCAGTCCTTGTTGTGGGCTGCACCTGCTCTGCGGTTCAAAGGTTCTCTGACTCTGCTCCTTTGGAAGACTTTCAGAGCTGACGCTATCCCTGGGCTGCCGAAGCAAAGAGGCATAGAGGCCTTTCCCCCTGAAGGCATGGGCTTGTTTCCCATGGAGAAAGTGTACCTGGCACCTCCCAGGCTGGAGGCCTGTACGTTGACACCGTTTGTTCTGCCCCCGGAAAACACAAGTAGGTGTACTCGCTTTGGGCTCCCTGGTGAAAGAGTTTGCAGTCGCCGGCGCTCTGAGTAGCTTTCCTCAAGTTTGATTCCGAGCTAGGTCAACTCGGCCTTCGGAGGCTAGATGGGAGCAAACGTGTTAAGCTTGTGGGGAAAGCCTTTGACCAATGGCCACTAGGCTTGCGCTTGAGGCGAGGGTTAGGCAGGAGCTTTCCCACACAGGGTTTTTCTCTTGTGATAAGCTGTCCCTTTGGGCTGAAGCAGGCGGCGTGTCTGTACCACAGCCTGGGAAGCAGGGCCTGAGGGGAGTCTGCCAGCTGACTGGCCTCCATGATAGGCAGCTGAGAAATGGGGCAAGACTTATGGAACCCGCTTACAACGAAATGTTTCTTTTCAGAATTGGCGAATTTGCTACCCCCCGTCAGCAGCTCCTCGCCTTCAGAGTGCTGTCCCTGTGTAGACGAGGGAAAGCCACCACCGTCTCCACCTTTTCAACGGCTCTTTCCCCAGTCGGTTTCTCCGTGAAAGAGCCAGAAGGGCTGATCTCAACCAGTCGACCTGCACAGCGTGGGTCCTTGGGGCGGGGCACTCCTGAGCCAATGTGCCACCTCAGGAATGAAAGCAAAGTTTCCCTGCCACAGGAAAGCACACTGAAGCCTGGCGTCTTCTCTCTGAAATCGAAGTGGCCTTGAGGCGTGAGGTCTATGCTACAATGTGGAAAAGCTCGGTGTTACGGCTGTCTTACTCCCTCTCTCGGTACCATACCCTGTGCTCAGCCGTGTGGGAATGCTGAGTGGGAGAGACTGCCTCTCTGCCCGACTCTGAAGGCTTCTTCCCTTTAGGGCAATTCCGTTTGTGTCTTACTTCGTGGAGGAGGAATGAGGGCGCCCAGAGACATGCTGACGTGAAATAACTAACGACAGAGGATCTGCGGGAGCCGGTTTCTCGGTGGAAGGAGCCAAAAAGCCAGCATTCCTAAGGTCTCTTTGAGAGCTGCCAGACACTCAGCCGTCAGAGGCCTAAGAATTGGCCATTGTGACGGCATGGCAACACTTGGAATCCTAGGTCACAGTGGAAGTGCGACGCGCAAGCTGGATGGAAGAAGCTTCCAAGCACAGTGTTCTTTCATGTACCAAAGAGAACGCAAGTGTCTGAGGCTGGTGGCATTGTGGCTGGAGAGCGCTGGCATCGTCGCGGGCCTGTCGGCTACTTTCCTGTTTCCGACCCTCTCAGGAAACTCTTCCCAAAAGGCGTTGGGACCGGCTGAGAGAGAACAGCTGCGAAGTGGATGCACAGAACACTCACCTAGATACCAGCCCAGGGTCCCAGGCATCCATCTTTCTCTGGAGGGTACGTACCCCACCCAGGGATTCAAGCAGGGAGTTTGCCTGGTACAACTTACACAGGAAACTGGGATGAGACGTAGGGCTACTCTACTTGTGCTCACGCTACGTGGCCTGGAGGAGTTATCACGCAGCAGAATTCAACCCCCTTCCTCTACACGTGTGTACCCCATGGAAGCGCTGGGCAGTGGGTGTTCTCAGGCCAAGAGCAGTCCTTGTTGTGGGCTGCACCTGCTCTGCGGTTCAAAGGTTCTCTGACTCTGCTCCTTTGGAAGACTTTCAGAGCTGACGCTATCCCTGGGCTGCCGAAGCAAAGAGGCATAGAGGCCTTTCCCCCTGAAGGCATGGGCTTGTTTCCCATGGAGAAAGTGTACCTCGCACCTCCCAGGCTGGAGGCCTGTACGTTGACACCGTTTGTTCTGCCCCCGGAAAACACAAGTAGGTGTACTCGCTTTGGGCTCCCTGGTGAAAGAGTTTGCAGTCGCCGGCGCTCTGAGTAGCTTTCCTCAAGTTTGATTCCGAGCTAGGTCAACTCGGCCTTCGGAGGCTAGATGGGAGCAAACGTGTTAAGCTTGTGGGGAAAGCCTTTGACCAATGGCCACTAGGCTTGCGCTTGAGGCGAGGGTTAGGCAGGAGCTTTCCCACACAGGGTTTTTCTCTTGTGATAAGCTGTCCCTTTGGGCTGAAGCAGGCGGCGTGTCTGTACCACAGCCTGGGAAGCAGGGCCTGAGGGGAGTCTGCCAGCTGACTGGCCTCCATGATAGGCAGCTGAGAAATGGGGCAAGACTTATGGAACCCGCTTACAACGAAATGTTTCTTTTCAGAATTGGCGAATTTGCTACCCCCCGTCAGCAGCTCCTCGCCTTCAGAGTGCTGTCCCTGTGTAGACGAGGGAAAGCCACCACCGTCTCCACCTTTTCAACGGCTCTTTCCCCAGTCGGTTTCTCCGTGAAAGAGCCAGAAGGGCTGATCTCAACCAGTCGACCTGCACAGCGTGGGTCCTTGGGGCGGGGCACTCCTGAGCCAATGTGCCACCTCAGGAATGAAAGCAAAGTTTCCCTGCCACAGGAAAGCACACTGAAGCCTGGCGTCTTCTCTCTGAAATCGAAGTGGCCTTGAGGCGTGAGGTCTATGCTACAATGTGGAAAAGCTCGGTGTTACGGCTGTCTTACTCCCTCTCTCGGTACCATACCCTGTGCTCAGCCGTGTGGGAATGCTGAGTGGGAGAGACTGCCTCTCTGCCCGACTCTGAAGGCTTCTTCCCTTTAGGGCAATTCCGTTTGTGTCTTACTTCGTGGAGGAGGAATGAGGGCGCCCAGAGACATGCTGACGTGAAATAACTAACGACAGAGGATCTGCGGGAGCCGGTTTCTCGGTGGAAGGAGCCAAAAAGCCAGCATTCCTAAGGTCTCTTTGAGAGCTGCCAGACACTCAGCCGTCAGAGGCCTAAGAATTGGCCATTGTGACGGCATGGCAACACTTGGAATCCTAGGTCACAGTGGAAGTGCGACGCGCAAGCTGGATGGAAGAAGCTTCCAAGCACAGTGTTCTTTCATGTACCAAAGAGAACGCAAGTGTCTGAGGCTGGTGGCATTGTGGCTGGAGAGCGCTGGCATCGTCGCGGGCCTGTCGGCTACTTTCCTGTTTCCGACCCTCTCAGGAAACTCTTCCCAAAAGGCGTTGGGACCGGCTGAGAGAGAACAGCTGCGAAGTGGATGCACAGAACACTCACCTAGATACCAGCCCAGGGTCCCAGGCATCCATCTTTCTCTGGAGGGTACGTACCCCACCCAGGGATTCAAGCAGGGAGTTTGCCTGGTACAACTTACACAGGAAACTGGGATGAGACGTAGGGCTACTCTACTTGTGCTCACGCTACGTGGCCTGGAGGAGTTATCAGGCAGCAGAATTCAACCCCCTTCCTCTACACGTGTGTACCCCAAGGAAGCGCTGGGCAGTGGGTGTTCTCAGGCCAAGAGCAGTCCTTGTTGTGGGCTGCACCTGCTCTGCGGTTCAAAGGTTCTCTGACTCTGCTCCTTTGGAAGATTTTCAGAGCTGACGCTATCCCTGGGCTGCCGAAGCAAAGAGGCATAGAGGCCTTTCCCCCTGAAGGCATGGGCTTGTTTCCCATGGAGAAAGTGTACCTGGCACCTCCCAGGCTGGAGGCGTGTACGTTGACACCGTTTGTTCTGCCCCCGGAAAACACAAGTAGGTGTACTCGCTTTGGGCTCCCTGGTGAAAGAGTTTGCAGTCGCCGGCGCTCTGAGTAGCTTTCCTCAAGTTTGATTCCGAGCTAGGTCAACTCGGCCTTCGGAGGCTAGATGGGAGCAAACGTGTTAAGCTTGTGGGGAAAGCCTTTGACCAATGGCCACTAGGCTTGCGCTTGAGGCGAGGGTTAGGCAGGAGCTTTCCCACACAGGGTTTTTCTCTTGTGATAAGCTGTCCCTTTGGGCTGAAGCAGGCGGCGTGTCTGTACCACAGCCTGGGAAGCAGGGCCTGAGGGGAGTCTGCCAGCTGACTGGCCTCCATGATAGGCAGCTGAGAAATGGGGCAAGACTTATGGAACCCGCTTACAACGAAATGTTTCTTTTCAGAATTGGCGAATTTGCTACCCCCCGTCAGCAGCTCCTCGCCTTCAGAGTGCTGTCCCTGTGTAGACGAGGGAAAGCCACCACCGTCTCCACCTTTTCAACGGCTCTTTCCCCAGTCGGTTTCTCCGTGAAAGAGCCAGAAGGGCTGATCTCAACCAGTCGACCTGCACAGCGTGGGTCCTTGGGGCGGGGCACTCCTGAGCCAATGTGCCACCTCAGGAATGAAAGCAAAGTTTCCCTGCCACAGGAAAGCACACTGAAGCCTGGCGTCTTCTCTCTGAAATCGAAGTGGCCTTGAGGCGTGAGGTCTATGCTACAATGTGGAAAAGCTCGGTGTTACGGCTGTCTTACTCCCTCTCTCGGTACCATACCCTGTGCTCAGCCGTGTGGGAATGCTGAGTGGGAGAGACTGCCTCTCTGCCCGACTCTGAAGGCTTCTTCCCTTTAGGGCAATTCCGTTTGTGTCTTACTTCGTGGAGGAGGAATGAGGGCGCCCAGAGACATGCTGACGTGAAATAACTAACGACAGAGGATCTGCGGGAGCCGGTTTCTCGGTGGAAGGAGCCAAAAAGCCAGCATTCCTAAGGTCTCTTTGAGAGCTGCCAGACACTCAGCCGTCAGAGGCCTAAGAATTGGCCATTGTGACGGCATGGCAACACTTGGAATCCTAGGTCACAGTGGAAGTGCGACGCGCAAGCTGGATGGAAGAAGCTTCCAAGCACAGTGTTCTTTCATGTACCAAAGAGAACGCAAGTGTCTGAGGCTGGTGGCATTGTGGCTGGAGAGCGCTGGCATCGTCGCGGGCCTGTCGGCTACTTTCCTGTTTCCGACCCTCTCAGGAAACTCTTCCCCAAAGGCGTTGGGACCGGCTGAGAGAGAACAGCTGCGAAGTGGATGCACAGAACACTCACCTAGATACCAGCCCAGGGTCCCAGGCATCCATCTTTCTCTGGAGGGTACGTACCCCACCCAGGGATTCAAGCAGGGAGTTTGCCTGGTACAACTTACACAGGAAACTGGGATGAGACGTAGGGCTACTCTACTTGTGCTCACGCTACGTGGCCTGGAGGAGTTATCAGGCAGCAGAATTCAACCCCCTTCCTCTACACGTGTGTACCCCAAGGAAGCGCTGGGCAGTGGGTGTTCTCAGGCCAAGAGCAGTCCTTGTTGTGGGCTGCACCTGCTCTGCGGTTCAAAGGTTCTCTGACTCTGCTCCTTTGGAAGACTTTCAGAGCTGACGCTATCCCTGGGCTGCCGAAGCAAAGAGGCATAGAGGCCTTTCCCCCTGAAGGCATGGGCTTGTTTCCCATGGAGAAAGTGTACCTGGCACCTCCCAGGCTGGAGGCGTGTACGTTGACACCGTTTGTTCTGCCCCCGGAAAACACAAGTAGGTGTACTCGATTTGGGCTCCCTGGTGAAAGAGTTTGCAGTCGCCGGCGCTCTGAGTAGCTTTCCTCAAGTTTGACTCCGAGCTAGGTCAACTCGGCCTTCGGAGGCTAGATGGGAGCAAACGTGTTGAGCTTGTGGGGAAAGCCTTTGACCAATGGCCACTAGGCTTGCGCTTGAGGCGAGGGTTAGGCAGGAGCTTTCCCACGCAGGGTTTTTCTCTTGTGATAAGCTGTCCCTTTGGGCTGAAGCAGGCGGCGTGTCTGTACCACAGCCTGGGAAGCAGGGCCTGAGGGGAGTCTGCCAGCTGACTGGCCTCCATGATAGGCAGCTGAGAAATGGGGCAAGACTTATGGAACCCGCTTACAACGAAATGTTTCTTTTCAGAATTGGCGAATTTGCTACCCCCCGTCAGCAGCTCCTCGCCTTCAGAGTGCTGTCCCTGTGTAGACGAGGGAAAGCCACCACCGTCTCCACCTTTTCAACGGCTCTTTCCCCAGTCGGTTTCTCCGTGAAAGAGCCAGAAGGGCTGATCTCAACCAGTCGACCTGCACAGCGTGGGTCCTTGGGGCGGGGCACTCCTGAGCCAATGTGCCACCTCAGGAATGAAAGCAAAGTTTCCCTGCCACAGGAAAGCACACTGAAGCCTGGCGTCTTCTCTCTGAAATCGAAGTGGCCTTGAGGCGTGAGGTCTATGCTACAATGTGGAAAAGCTCGGTGTTACGGCTGTCTTACTCCCTCTCTCGGTACCATACCCTGTGCTCAGCCGTGTGGGAATGCTGAGTGGGAGAGACTGCCTCTCTGCCCGACTCTGAAGGCTTCTTCCCTTTAGGGCAATTCCGTTTGTGTCTTACTTCGTGGAGGAGGAATGAGGGCGCCCAGAGACATGCTGACGTGAAATAACTAACGACAGAGGATCTGCGGGAGCCGGTTTCTCGGTGGAAGGAGCCAAAAAGCCAGCATTCCTAAGGTCTCTTTGAGAGCTGCCAGACACTCAGCCGTCAGAGGCCTAAGAATTGGCCATTGTGACGGCATGGCAACACTTGGAATCCTAGGTCACAGTGGAAGTGCGACGCGCAAGCTGGATGGAAGAAGCTTCCAAGCACAGTGTTCTTTCATGTACCAAAGAGAACGCAAGTGTCTGAGGCTGGTGGCATTGTGGCTGGAGAGCGCTGGCATCGTCGCGGGCCTGTCGGCTACTTTCCTGTTTCCGACCCTCTCAGGAAACTCTTCCCAAAAGGCGTTGGGACCGGCTGAGAGAGAACAGCTGCGAAGTGGATGCACAGAACACTCACCTAGATACCAGCCCAGGGTCCCAGGCATCCATCTTTCTCTGGAGGGTACGTACCCCACCCAGGGATTCAAGCAGGGAGTTTGCCTGGTACAACTTACACAGGAAACTGGGATGAGACGTAGGGCTACTCTACTTGTGCTCACGCTACGTGGCCTGGAGGAGTTATCAGGCAGCAGAATTCAACCCCCTTCCTCTACACGTGTGTACCCCAAGGAAGCGCTGGGCAGTGGGTGTTCTCAGGCCAAGAGCAGTCCTTGTTGTGGGCTGCACCTGCTCTGCGGTTCAAAGGTTCTCTGACTCTGCTCCTTTGGAAGATTTTCAGAGCTGACGCTATCCCTGGGCTGCCGAAGCAAAGAGGCATAGAGGCCTTTCCCCCTGAAGGCATGGGCTTGTTTCCCATGGAGAAAGTGTACCTGGCACCTCCCAGGCTGGAGGCGTGTACGTTGACACCGTTTGTTCTGCCCCCGGAAAACACAAGTAGGTGTACTCGCTTTGGGCTCCCTGGTGAAAGAGTTTGCAGTCGCCGGCGCTCTGAGTAGCTTTCCTCAAGTTTGATTCCGAGCTAGGTCAACTCGGCCTTCGGAGGCTAGATGGGAGCAAACGTGTTAAGCTTGTGGGGAAAGCCTTTGACCAATGGCCACTAGGCTTGCGCTTGAGGCGAGGGTTAGGCAGGAGCTTTCCCACACAGGGTTTTTCTCTTGTGATAAGCTGTCCCTTTGGGCTGAAGCAGGCGGCGTGTCTGTACCACAGCCTGGGAAGCAGGGCCTGAGGGGAGTCTGCCAGCTGACTGGCCTCCATGATAGGCAGCTGAGAAATGGGGCAAGACTTATGGAACCCGCTTACAACGAAATGTTTCTTTTCAGAATTGGCGAATTTGCTACCCCCCGTCAGCAGCTCCTCGCCTTCAGAGTGCTGTCCCTGTGTAGACGAGGGAAAGCCACCACCGTCTCCACCTTTTCAACGGCTCTTTCCCCAGTCGGTTTCTCCGTGAAAGAGCCAGAAGGGCTGATCTCAACCAGTCGACCTGCACAGCGTGGGTCCTTGGGGCGGGGCACTCCTGAGCCAATGTGCCACCTCAGGAATGAAAGCAAAGTTTCCCTGCCACAGGAAAGCACACTGAAGCCTGGCGTCTTCTCTCTGAAATCGAAGTGGCCTTGAGGCGTGAGGTCTATGCTACAATGTGGAAAAGCTCGGTGTTACGGCTGTCTTACTCCCTCTCTCGGTACCATACCCTGTGCTCAGCCGTGTGGGAATGCTGAGTGGGAGAGACTGCCTCTCTGCCCGACTCTGAAGGCTTCTTCCCTTTAGGGCAATTCCGTTTGTGTCTTACTTCGTGGAGGAGGAATGAGGGCGCCCAGAGACATGCTGACGTGAAATAACTAACGACAGAGGATCTGCGGGAGCCGGTTTCTCGGTGGAAGGAGCCAAAAAGCCAGCATTCCTAAGGTCTCTTTGAGAGCTGCCAGACACTCAGCCGTCAGAGGCCTAAGAATTGGCCATTGTGACGGCATGGCAACACTTGGAATCCTAGGTCACAGTGGAAGTGCGACGCGCAAGCTGGATGGAAGAAGCTTCCAAGCACAGTGTTCTTTCATGTACCAAAGAGAACGCAAGTGTCTGAGGCTGGTGGCATTGTGGCTGGAGAGCGCTGGCATCGTCGCGGGCCTGTCGGCTACTTTCCTGTTTCCGACCCTCTCAGGAAACTCTTCCCAAAAGGCGTTGGGACCGGCTGAGAGAGAACAGCTGCGAAGTGGATGCACAGAACACTCACCTAGATACCAGCCCAGGGTCCCAGGCATCCATCTTTCTCTGGAGGGTACGTACCCCACCCAGGGATTCAAGCAGGGAGTTTGCCTGGTACAACTTACACAGGACACTGGGATGAGACGTAGGGCTACTCTACTTGTGCTCACGCTACGTGGCCTGGAGGAGTTATCACGCAGCAGAATTCAACCCCCTTCCTCTACACGTGTGTACCCCAAGGAAGCGCTGGGCAGTGGGTGTTCTCAGGCCAAGAGCAGTCCTTGTTGTGGGCTGCACCTGCTCTGCGGTTCAAAGGTTCTCTGACTCTGCTCCTTTGGAAGACTTTCAGAGCTGACGCTATCCCTGGGCTGCCGAAGCAAAGAGGCATAGAGGCCTTTCCCCCTGAAGGCATGGGCTTGTTTCCCATGGAGAAAGTGTACCTGGCACCTCCCAGGCTGGAGGCGTGTACGTTGACACCGTTTGTTCTGCCCCCGGAAAACACAAGTAGGTGTACTCGATTTGGGCTCCCTGGTGAAAGAGTTTGCAGTCGCCGGCGCTCTGAGTAGCTTTCCTCAAGTTTGACTCCGAGCTAGGTCAACTCGGCCTTCGGAGGCTAGATGGGAGCAAACGTGTTGAGCTTGTGGGGAAAGCCTTTGACCAATGGCCACTAGGCTTGCGCTTGAGGCGAGGGTTAGGCAGGAGCTTTCCCACGCAGGGTTTTTCTCTTGTGATAAGCTGTCCCTTTGGGCTGAAGCAGGCGGCGTGTCTGTACCACAGCCTGGGAAGCAGGGCCTGAGGGGAGTCTGCCAGCTGACTGGCCTCCATGATAGGCAGCTGAGAAATGGGGCAAGACTTATGGAACCCGCTTACAACGAAATGTTTCTTTTCAGAATTGGCGAATTTGCTACCCCCCGTCAGCAGCTCCTCGCCTTCAGAGTGCTGTCCCTGTGTAGACGAGGGAAAGCCACCACCGTCTCCACCTTTTCAACGGCTCTTTCCCCAGTCGGTTTCTCCGTGAAAGAGCCAGAAGGGCTGATCTCAACCAGTCGACCTGCACAGCGTGGGTCCTTGGGGCGGGGCACTCCTGAGCCAATGTGCCACCTCAGGAATGAAAGCAAAGTTTCCCTGCCACAGGAAAGCACACTGAAGCCTGGCGTCTTCTCTCTGAAATCGAAGTGGCCTTGAGGCGTGAGGTCTATGCTACAATGTGGAAAAGCTCGGTGTTACGGCTGTCTTACTCCCTCTCTCGGTACCATACCCTGTGCTCAGCCGTGTGGGAATGCTGAGTGGGAGAGACTGCCTCTCTGCCCGACTCTGAAGGCTTCTTCCCTTTAGGGCAATTCCGTTTGTGTCTTACTTCGTGGAGGAGGAATGAGGGCGCCCAGAGACATGCTGACGTGAAATAACTAACGACAGAGGATCTGCGGGAGCCGGTTTCTCGGTGGAAGGAGCCAAAAAGCCAGCATTCCTAAGGTCTCTTTGAGAGCTGCCAGACACTCAGCCGTCAGAGGCCTAAGAATTGGCCATTGTGACGGCATGGCAACACTTGGAATCCTAGGTCACAGTGGAAGTGCGACGCGCAAGCTGGATGGAAGAAGCTTCCAAGCACAGTGTTCTTTCATGTACCAAAGAGAACGCAAGTGTCTGAGGCTGGTGGCATTGTGGCTGGAGAGCGCTGGCATCGTCGCGGGCCTGTCGGCTACTTTCCTGTTTCCGACCCTCTCAGGAAACTCTTCCCAAAAGGCGTTGGGACCGGCTGAGAGAGAACAGCTGCGAAGTGGATGCACAGAACACTCACCTAGATACCAGCCCAGGGTCCCAGGCATCCATCTTTCTCTGGAGGGTACGTACCCCACCCAGGGATTCAAGCAGGGAGTTTGCCTGGTACAACTTACACAGGACACTGGGATGAGACGTAGGGCTACTCTACTTGTGCTCACGCTACGTGGCCTGGAGGAGTTATCACGCAGCAGAATTCAACCCCCTTCCTCTACACGTGTGTACCCCAAGGAAGCGCTGGGCAGTGGGTGTTCTCAGGCCAAGAGCAGTCCTTGTTGTGGGCTGCACCTGCTCTGCGGTTCAAAGGTTCTCTGACTCTGCTCCTTTGGAAGACTTTCAGAGCTGACGCTATCCCTGGGCTGCCGAAGCAAAGAGGCATAGAGGCCTTTCCCCCTGAAGGCATGGGCTTGTTTCCCATGGAGAAAGTGTACCTGGCACCTCCCAGGCTGGAGGCGTGTACGTTGACACCGTTTGTTCTGCCCCCGGAAAACACAAGTAGGTGTACTCGATTTGGGCTCCCTGGTGAAAGAGTTTGCAGTCGCCGGCGCTCTGAGTAGCTTTCCTCAAGTTTGACTCCGAGCTAGGTCAACTCGGCCTTCGGAGGCTAGATGGGAGCAAACGTGTTAAGCTTGTGGGGAAAGCCTTTGACCAATGGCCACTAGGCTTGCGCTTGAGGCGAGGGTTAGGCAGGAGCTTTCCCACACAGGGTTTTTCTCTTGTGATAAGCTGTCCCTTTGGGCTGAAGCAGGCGGCGTGTCTGTACCACAGCCTGGGAAGCAGGGCCTGAGGGGAGTCTGCCAGCTGACTGGCCTCCATGATAGGCAGCTGAGAAATGGGGCAAGACTTATGGAACCCGCTTACAACGAAATGTTTCTTTTCAGAATTGGCGAATTTGCTACCCCCCGTCAGCAGCTCCTCGCCTTCAGAGTGCTGTCCCTGTGTAGACGAGGGAAAGCCACCACCGTCTCCACCTTTTCAACGGCTCTTTCCCCAGTCGGTTTCTCCGTGAAAGAGCCAGAAGGGCTGATCTCAACCAGTCGACCTGCACAGCGTGCGTCCTTGGGGCGGGGCACTCCTGAGCCAATGTGCCACCTCAGGAATGAAAGCAAAGTTTCCCTGCCACAGGAAAGCACACTGAAGCCTGGCGTCTTCTCTCTGAAATCGAAGTGGCCTTGAGGCGTGAGGTCTATGCTACAATGTGGAAAAGCTCGGTGTTACGGCTGTCTTACTCCCTCTCTCGGTACCATACCCTGTGCTCAGCCGTGTGGGAATGCTGAGTGGGAGAGACTGCCTCTCTGCCCGACTCTGAAGGCTTCTTCCCTTTAGGGCAATTCCGTTTGTGTCTTACTTCGTGGAGGAGGAATGAGGGCGCCCAGAGACATGCTGACGTGAAATAACTAACGACAGAGGATCTGCGGGAGCCGGTTTCTCGGTGGAAGGAGCCAAAAAGCCAGCATTCCTAAGGTCTCTTTGAGAGCTGCCAGACACTCAGCCGTCAGAGGCCTAAGAATTGGCCATTGTGACGGCATGGCAACACTTGGAATCCTAGGTCACAGTGGAAGTGCGACGCGCAAGCTGGATGGAAGAAGCTTCCAAGCACAGTGTTCTTTCATGTACCAAAGAGAACGCAAGTGTCTGAGGCTGGTGGCATTGTGGCTGGAGAGCGCTGGCATCGTCGCGGGCCTGTCGGCTACTTTCCTGTTTCCGACCCTCTCAGGAAACTCTTCCCCAAAGGCGTTGGGACCGGCTGAGAGAGAACAGCTGCGAAGTGGATGCACAGAACACTCACCTAGATACCAGCCCAGGGTCCCAGGCATCCATCTTTCTCTGGAGGGTACGTACCCCACCCAGGGATTCAAGCAGGGAGTTTGCCTGGTACAACTTACACAGGACACTGGGATGAGACGTAGGGCTACTCTACTTGTGCTCACGCTACGTGGCCTGGAGGAGTTATCACGCAGCAGAATTCAACCCCCTTCCTCTACACGTGTGTACCCCAAGGAAGCGCTGGGCAGTGGGTGTTCTCAGGCCAAGAGCAGTCCTTGTTGTGGGCTGCACCTGCTCTGCGGTTCAAAGGTTCTCTGACTCTGCTCCTTTGGAAGACTTTCAGAGCTGACGCTATCCCTGGGCTGCCGAAGCAAAGAGGCATAGAGGCCTTTCCCCCTGAAGGCATGGGCTTGTTTCCCATGGAGAAAGTGTACCTGGCACCTCCCAGGCTGGAGGCGTGTACGTTGACACCGTTTGTTCTGCCCCCGGAAAACACAAGTAGGTGTACTCGATTTGGGCTCCCTGGTGAAAGAGTTTGCAGTCGCCGGCGCTCTGAGTAGCTTTCCTCAAGTTTGACTCCGAGCTAGGTCAACTCGGCCTTCGGAGGCTAGATGGGAGCAAACGTGTTAAGCTTGTGGGGAAAGCCTTTGACCAATGGCCACTAGGCTTGCGCTTGAGGCGAGGGTTAGGCAGGAGCTTTCCCACACAGGGTTTTTCTCTTGTGATAAGCTGTCCCTTTGGGCTGAAGCAGGCGGCGTGTCTGTACCACAGCCTGGGAAGCAGGGCCTGAGGGGAGTCTGCCAGCTGACTGGCCTCCATGATAGGCAGCTGAGAAATGGGGCAAGACTTATGGAACCCGCTTACAACGAAATGTTTCTTTTCAGAATTGGCGAATTTGCTACCCCCCGTCAGCAGCTCCTCGCCTTCAGAGTGCTGTCCCTGTGTAGACGAGGGAAAGCCACCACCGTCTCCACCTTTTCAACGGCTCTTTCCCCAGTCGGTTTCTCCGTGAAAGAGCCAGAAGGGCTGATCTCAACCAGTCGACCTGCACAGCGTGCGTCCTTGGGGCGGGGCACTCCTGAGCCAATGTGCCACCTCAGGAATGAAAGCAAAGTTTCCCTGCCACAGGAAAGCACACTGAAGCCTGGCGTCTTCTCTCTGAAATCGAAGTGGCCTTGAGGCGTGAGGTCTATGCTACAATGTGGAAAAGCTCGGTGTTACGGCTGTCTTACTCCCTCTCTCGGTACCATACCCTGTGCTCAGCCGTGTGGGAATGCTGAGTGGGAGAGACTGCCTCTCTGCCCGACTCTGAAGGCTTCTTCCCTTTAGGGCAATTCCGTTTGTGTCTTACTTCGTGGAGGAGGAATGAGGGCGCCCAGAGACATGCTGACGTGAAATAACTAACGACAGAGGATCTGCGGGAGCCGGTTTCTCGGTGGAAGGAGCCAAAAAGCCAGCATTCCTAAGGTCTCTTTGAGAGCTGCCAGACACTCAGCCGTCAGAGGCCTAAGAATTGGCCATTGTGACGGCATGGCAACACTTGGAATCCTAGGTCACAGTGGAAGTGCGACGCGCAAGCTGGATGGAAGAAGCTTCCAAGCACAGTGTTCTTTCATGTACCAAAGAGAACGCAAGTGTCTGAGGCTGGTGGCATTGTGGCTGGAGAGCGCTGGCATCGTCGCGGGCCTGTCGGCTACTTTCCTGTTTCCGACCCTCTCAGGAAACTCTTCCCCAAAGGCGTTGGGACCGGCTGAGAGAGAACAGCTGCGAAGTGGATGCACAGAACACTCACCTAGATACCAGCCCAGGGTCCCAGGCATCCATCTTTCTCTGGAGGGTACGTACCCCACCCAGGGATTCAAGCAGGGAGTTTGCCTGGTACAACTTACACAGGACACTGGGATGAGACGTAGGGCTACTCTACTTGTGCTCACGCTACGTGGCCTGGAGGAGTTATCACGCAGCAGAATTCAACCCCCTTCCTCTACACGTGTGTACCCCAAGGAAGCGCTGGGCAGTGGGTGTTCTCAGGCCAAGAGCAGTCCTTGTTGTGGGCTGCACCTGCTCTGCGGTTCAAAGGTTCTCTGACTCTGCTCCTTTGGAAGACTTTCAGAGCTGACGCTATCCCTGGGCTGCCGAAGCAAAGAGGCATAGAGGCCTTTCCCCCTGAAGGCATGGGCTTGTTTCCCATGGAGAAAGTGTACCTGGCACCTCCCAGGCTGGAGGCGTGTACGTTGACACCGTTTGTTCTGCCCCCGGAAAACACAAGTAGGTGTACTCGATTTGGGCTCCCTGGTGAAAGAGTTTGCAGTCGCCGGCGCTCTGAGTAGCTTTCCTCAAGTTTGACTCCGAGCTAGGTCAACTCGGCCTTCGGAGGCTAGATGGGAGCAAACGTGTTAAGCTTGTGGGGAAAGCCTTTGACCAATGGCCACTAGGCTTGCGCTTGAGGCGAGGGTTAGGCAGGAGCTTTCCCACACAGGGTTTTTCTCTTGTGATAAGCTGTCCCTTTGGGCTGAAGCAGGCGGCGTGTCTGTACCACAGCCTGGGAAGCAGGGCCTGAGGGGAGTCTGCCAGCTGACTGGCCTCCATGATAGGCAGCTGAGAAATGGGGCAAGACTTATGGAACCCGCTTACAACGAAATGTTTCTTTTCAGAATTGGCGAATTTGCTACCCCCCGTCAGCAGCTCCTCGCCTTCAGAGTGCTGTCCCTGTGTAGACGAGGGAAAGCCACCACCGTCTCCACCTTTTCAACGGCTCTTTCCCCAGTCGGTTTCTCCGTGAAAGAGCCAGAAGGGCTGATCTCAACCAGTCGACCTGCACAGCGTGGGTCCTTGGGGCGGGGCACTCCTGAGCCAATGTGCCACCTCAGGAATGAAAGCAAAGTTTCCCTGCCACAGGAAAGCACACTGAAGCCTGGCGTCTTCTCTCTGAAATCGAAGTGGCCTTGAGGCGTGAGGTCTATGCTACAATGTGGAAAAGCTCGGTGTTACGGCTGTCTTACTCCCTCTCTCGGTACCATACCCTGTGCTCAGCCGTGTGGGAATGCTGAGTGGGAGAGACTGCCTCTCTGCCCGACTCTGAAGGCTTCTTCCCTTTAGGGCAATTCCGTTTGTGTCTTACTTCGTGGAGGAGGAATGAGGGCGCCCAGAGACATGCTGACGTGAAATAACTAACGACAGAGGATCTGCGGGAGCCGGTTTCTCGGTGGAAGGAGCCAAAAAGCCAGCATTCCTAAGGTCTCTTTGAGAGCTGCCAGACACTCAGCCGTCAGAGGCCTAAGAATTGGCCATTGTGACGGCATGGCAACACTTGGAATCCTAGGTCACAGTGGAAGTGCGACGCGCAAGCTGGATGGAAGAAGCTTCCAAGCACAGTGTTCTTTCATGTACCAAAGAGAACGCAAGTGTCTGAGGCTGGTGGCATTGTGGCTGGAGAGCGCTGGCATCGTCGCGGGCCTGTCGGCTACTTTCCTGTTTCCGACCCTCTCAGGAAACTCTTCCCAAAAGGCGTTGGGACCGGCTGAGAGAGAACAGCTGCGAAGTGGATGCACAGAACACTCACCTAGATACCAGCCCAGGGTCCCAGGCATCCATCTTTCTCTGGAGGGTACGTACCCCACCCAGGGATTCAAGCAGGGAGTTTGCCTGGTACAACTTACACAGGAAACTGGGATGAGACGTAGGGCTACTCTACTTGTGCTCACGCTACGTGGCCTGGAGGAGTTATCACGCAGCAGAATTCAACCCCCTTCCTCTACACGTGTGTACCCCAAGGAAGCGCTGGGCAGTGGGTGTTCTCAGGCCAAGAGCAGTCCTTGTTGTGGGCTGCACCTGCTCTGCGGTTCAAAGGTTCTCTGACTCTGCTCCTTTGGAAGACTTTCAGAGCTGACGCTATCCCTGGGCTGCCGAAGCAAAGAGGCATAGAGGCCTTTCCCCCTGAAGGCATGGGCTTGTTTCCCGTGGAGAAAGTGTACCTGGCACCTCCCAGGCTGGAGGCGTGTACGTTGACACCGTTTGTTCTGCCCCCGGAAAACACAAGTAGGTGTACTCGATTTGGGCTCCCTGGTGAAAGAGTTTGCAGTCGCCGGCGCTCTGAGTAGCTTTCCTCAAGTTTGACTCCGAGCTAGGTCAACTCGGCCTTCGGAGGCTAGATGGGAGCAAACGTGTTAAGCTTGTGGGGAAAGCCTTTGACCAATGGCCACTAGGCTTGCGCTTGAGGCGAGGGTTAGGCAGGAGCTTTCCCACACAGGGTTTTTCTCTTGTGATAAGCTGTCCCTTTGGGCTGAAGCAGGCGGCGTGTCTGTACCACAGCCTGGGAAGCAGGGCCTGAGGGGAGTCTGCCAGCTGACTGGCCTCCATGATAGGCAGCTGAGAAATGGGGCAAGACTTATGGAACCCGCTTACAACGAAATGTTTCTTTTCAGAATTGGCGAATTTGCTACCCCCCGTCAGCAGCTCCTCGCCTTCAGAGTGCTGTCCCTGTGTAGACGAGGGAAAGCCACCACCGTCTCCACCTTTTCAACGGCTCTTTCCCCAGTCGGTTTCTCCGTGAAAGAGCCAGAAGGGCTGATCTCAACCAGTCGACCTGCACAGCGTGCGTCCTTGGGGCGGGGCACTCCTGAGCCAATGTGCCACCTCAGGAATGAAAGCAAAGTTTCCCTGCCACAGGAAAGCACACTGAAGCCTGGCGTCTTCTCTCTGAAATCGAAGTGGCCTTGAGGCGTGAGGTCTATGCTACAATGTGGAAAAGCTCGGTGTTACGGCTGTCTTACTCCCTCTCTCGGTACCATACCCTGTGCTCAGCCGTGTGGGAATGCTGAGTGGGAGAGACTGCCTCTCTGCCCGACTCTGAAGGCTTCTTCCCTTTAGGGCAATTCCGTTTGTGTCTTACTTCGTGGAGGAGGAATGAGGGCGCCCAGAGACATGCTGACGTGAAATAACTAACGACAGAGGATCTGCGGGAGCCGGTTTCTCGGTGGAAGGAGCCAAAAAGCCAGCATTCCTAAGGTCTCTTTGAGAGCTGCCAGACACTCAGCCGTCAGAGGCCTAAGAATTGGCCATTGTGACGGCATGGCAACACTTGGAATCCTAGGTCACAGTGGAAGTGCGACGCGCAAGCTGGATGGAAGAAGCTTCCAAGCACAGTGTTCTTTCATGTACCAAAGAGAACGCAAGTGTCTGAGGCTGGTGGCATTGTGGCTGGAGAGCGCTGGCATCGTCGCGGGCCTGTCGGCTACTTTCCTGTTTCCGACCCTCTCAGGAAACTCTTCCCAAAAGGCGTTGGGACCGGCTGAGAGAGAACAGCTGCGAAGTGGATGCACAGAACACTCACCTAGATACCAGCCCAGGGTCCCAGGCATCCATCTTTCTCTGGAGGGTACGTACCCCACCCAGGGATTCAAGCAGGGAGTTTGCCTGGTACAACTTACACAGGACACTGGGATGAGACGTAGGGCTACTCTACTTGTGCTCACGCTACGTGGCCTGGAGGAGTTATCACGCAGCAGAATTCAACCCCCTTCCTCTACACGTGTGTACCCCAAGGAAGCGCTGGGCAGTGGGTGTTCTCAGGCCAAGAGCAGTCCTTGTTGTGGGCTGCACCTGCTCTGCGGTTCAAAGGTTCTCTGACTCTGCTCCTTTGGAAGACTTTCAGAGCTGACGCTATCCCTGGGCTGCCGAAGCAAAGAGGCATAGAGGCCTTTCCCCCTGAAGGCATGGGCTTGTTTCCCGTGGAGAAAGTGTACCTGGCACCTCCCAGGCTGGAGGCGTGTACGTTGACACCGTTTGTTCTGCCCCCGGAAAACACAAGTAGGTGTACTCGATTTGGGCTCCCTGGTGAAAGAGTTTGCAGTCGCCGGCGCTCTGAGTAGCTTTCCTCAAGTTTGACTCCGAGCTAGGTCAACTCGGCCTTCGGAGGCTAGATGGGAGCAAACGTGTTAAGCTTGTGGGGAAAGCCTTTGACCAATGGCCACTAGGCTTGCGCTTGAGGCGAGGGTTAGGCAGGAGCTTTCCCACACAGGGTTTTTCTCTTGTGATAAGCTGTCCCTTTGGGCTGAAGCAGGCGGCGTGTCTGTACCACAGCCTGGGAAGCAGGGCCTGAGGGGAGTCTGCCAGCTGACTGGCCTCCATGATAGGCAGCTGAGAAATGGGGCAAGACTTATGGAACCCGCTTACAACGAAATGTTTCTTTTCAGAATTGGCGAATTTGCTACCCCCCGTCAGCAGCTCCTCGCCTTCAGAGTGCTGTCCCTGTGTAGACGAGGGAAAGCCACCACCGTCTCCACCTTTTCAACGGCTCTTTCCCCAGTCGGTTTCTCCGTGAAAGAGCCAGAAGGGCTGATCTCAACCAGTCGACCTGCACAGCGTGGGTCCTTGGGGCGGGGCACTCCTGAGCCAATGTGCCACCTCAGGAATGAAAGCAAAGTTTCCCTGCCACAGGAAAGCACACTGAAGCCTGGCGTCTTCTCTCTGAAATCGAAGTGGCCTTGAGGCGTGAGGTCTATGCTACAATGTGGAAAAGCTCGGTGTTACGGCTGTCTTACTCCCTCTCTCGGTACCATACCCTGTGCTCAGCCGTGTGGGAATGCTGAGTGGGAGAGACTGCCTCTCTGCCCGACTCTGAAGGCTTCTTCCCTTTAGGGCAATTCCGTTTGTGTCTTACTTCGTGGAGGAGGAATGAGGGCGCCCAGAGACATGCTGACGTGAAATAACTAACGACAGAGGATCTGCGGGAGCCGGTTTCTCGGTGGAAGGAGCCAAAAAGCCAGCATTCCTAAGGTCTCTTTGAGAGCTGCCAGACACTCAGCCGTCAGAGGCCTAAGAATTGGCCATTGTGACGGCATGGCAACACTTGGAATCCTAGGTCACAGTGGAAGTGCGACGCGCAAGCTGGATGGAAGAAGCTTCCAAGCACAGTGTTCTTTCATGTACCAAAGAGAACGCAAGTGTCTGAGGCTGGTGGCATTGTGGCTGGAGAGCGCTGGCATCGTCGCGGGCCTGTCGGCTACTTTCCTGTTTCCGACCCTCTCAGGAAACTCTTCCCAAAAGGCGTTGGGACCGGCTGAGAGAGAACAGCTGCGAAGTGGATGCACAGAACACTCACCTAGATACCAGCCCAGGGTCCCAGGCATCCATCTTTCTCTGGAGGGTACGTACCCCACCCAGGGATTCAAGCAGGGAGTTTGCCTGGTACAACTTACACAGGACACTGGGATGAGACGTAGGGCTACTCTACTTGTGCTCACGCTACGTGGCCTGGAGGAGTTATCACGCAGCAGAATTCAACCCCCTTCCTCTACACGTGTGTACCCCAAGGAAGCGCTGGGCAGTGGGTGTTCTCAGGCCAAGAGCAGTCCTTGTTGTGGGCTGCACCTGCTCTGCGGTTCAAAGGTTCTCTGACTCTGCTCCTTTGGAAGACTTTCAGAGCTGACGCTATCCCTGGGCTGCCGAAGCAAAGAGGCATAGAGGCCTTTCCCCCTGAAGGCATGGGCTTGTTTCCCGTGGAGAAAGTGTACCTCGCACCTCCCAGGCTGGAGGCGTGTACGTTGACACCGTTTGTTCTGCCCCCGGAAAACACAAGTAGGTGTACTCGATTTGGGCTCCCTGGTGAAAGAGTTTGCAGTCGCCGGCGCTCTGAGTAGCTTTCCTCAAGTTTGACTCCGAGCTAGGTCAACTCGGCCTTCGGAGGCTAGATGGGAGCAAACGTGTTAAGCTTGTGGGGAAAGCCTTTGACCAATGGCCACTAGGCTTGCGCTTGAGGCGAGGGTTAGGCAGGAGCTTTCCCACACAGGGTTTTTCTCTTGTGATAAGCTGTCCCTTTGGGCTGAAGCAGGCGGCGTGTCTGTACCACAGCCTGGGAAGCAGGGCCTGAGGGGAGTCTGCCAGCTGACTGGCCTCCATGATAGGCAGCTGAGAAATGGGGCAAGACTTATGGAACCCGCTTACAACGAAATGTTTCTTTTCAGAATTGGCGAATTTGCTACCCCCCGTCAGCAGCTCCTCGCCTTCAGAGTGCTGTCCCTGTGTAGACGAGGGAAAGCCACCACCGTCTCCACCTTTTCAACGGCTCTTTCCCCAGTCGGTTTCTCCGTGAAAGAGCCAGAAGGGCTGATCTCAACCAGTCGACCTGCACAGCGTGGGTCCTTGGGGCGGGGCACTCCTGAGCCAATGTGCCACCTCAGGAATGAAAGCAAAGTTTCCCTGCCACAGGAAAGCACACTGAAGCCTGGCGTCTTCTCTCTGAAATCGAAGTGGCCTTGAGGCGTGAGGTCTATGCTACAATGTGGAAAAGCTCGGTGTTACGGCTGTCTTACTCCCTCTCTCGGTACCATACCCTGTGCTCAGCCGTGTGGGAATGCTGAGTGGGAGAGACTGCCTCTCTGCCCGACTCTGAAGGCTTCTTCCCTTTAGGGCAATTCCGTTTGTGTCTTACTTCGTGGAGGAGGAATGAGGGCGCCCAGAGACATGCTGACGTGAAATAACTAACGACAGAGGATCTGCGGGAGCCGGTTTCTCGGTGGAAGGAGCCAAAAAGCCAGCATTCCTAAGGTCTCTTTGAGAGCTGCCAGACACTCAGCCGTCAGAGGCCTAAGAATTGGCCATTGTGACGGCATGGCAACACTTGGAATCCTAGGTCACAGTGGAAGTGCGACGCGCAAGCTGGATGGAAGAAGCTTCCAAGCACAGTGTTCTTTCATGTACCAAAGAGAACGCAAGTGTCTGAGGCTGGTGGCATTGTGGCTGGAGAGCGCTGGCATCGTCGCGGGCCTGTCGGCTACTTTCCTGTTTCCGACCCTCTCAGGAAACTCTTCCCAAAAGGCGTTGGGACCGGCTGAGAGAGAACAGCTGCGAAGTGGATGCACAGAACACTCACCTAGATACCAGCCCAGGGTCCCAGGCATCCATCTTTCTCTGGAGGGTACGTACCCCACCCAGGGATTCAAGCAGGGAGTTTGCCTGGTACAACTTACACAGGACACTGGGATGAGACGTAGGGCTACTCTACTTGTGCTCACGCTACGTGGCCTGGAGGAGTTATCACGCAGCAGAATTCAACCCCCTTCCTCTACACGTGTGTACCCCAAGGAAGCGCTGGGCAGTGGGTGTTCTCAGGCCAAGAGCAGTCCTTGTTGTGGGCTGCACCTGCTCTGCGGTTCAAAGGTTCTCTGACTCTGCTCCTTTGGAAGACTTTCAGAGCTGACGCTATCCCTGGGCTGCCGAAGCAAAGAGGCATAGAGGCCTTTCCCCCTGAAGGCATGGGCTTGTTTCCCGTGGAGAAAGTGTACCTGGCACCTCCCAGGCTGGAGGCGTGTACGTTGACACCGTTTGTTCTGCCCCCGGAAAACACAAGTAGGTGTACTCGATTTGGGCTCCCTGGTGAAAGAGTTTGCAGTCGCCGGCGCTCTGAGTAGCTTTCCTCAAGTTTGACTCCGAGCTAGGTCAACTCGGCCTTCGGAGGCTAGATGGGAGCAAACGTGTTAAGCTTGTGGGGAAAGCCTTTGACCAATGGCCACTAGGCTTGCGCTTGAGGCGAGGGTTAGGCAGGAGCTTTCCCACACAGGGTTTTTCTCTTGTGATAAGCTGTCCCTTTGGGCTGAAGCAGGCGGCGTGTCTGTACCACAGCCTGGGAAGCAGGGCCTGAGGGGAGTCTGCCAGCTGACTGGCCTCCATGATAGGCAGCTGAGAAATGGGGCAAGACTTATGGAACCCGCTTACAACGAAATGTTTCTTTTCAGAATTGGCGAATTTGCTACCCCCCGTCAGCAGCTCCTCGCCTTCAGAGTGCTGTCCCTGTGTAGACGAGGGAAAGCCACCACCGTCTCCACCTTTTCAACGGCTCTTTCCCCAGTCGGTTTCTCCGTGAAAGAGCCAGAAGGGCTGATCTCAACCAGTCGACCTGCACAGCGTGGGTCCTTGGGGCGGGGCACTCCTGAGCCAATGTGCCACCTCAGGAATGAAAGCAAAGTTTCCCTGCCACAGGAAAGCACACTGAAGCCTGGCGTCTTCTCTCTGAAATCGAAGTGGCCTTGAGGCGTGAGGTCTATGCTACAATGTGGAAAAGCTCGGTGTTACGGCTGTCTTACTCCCTCTCTCGGTACCATACCCTGTGCTCAGCCGTGTGGGAATGCTGAGTGGGAGAGACTGCCTCTCTGCCCGACTCTGAAGGCTTCTTCCCTTTAGGGCAATTCCGTTTGTGTCTTACTTCGTGGAGGAGGAATGAGGGCGCCCAGAGACATGCTGACGTGAAATAACTAACGACAGAGGATCTGCGGGAGCCGGTTTCTCGGTGGAAGGAGCCAAAAAGCCAGCATTCCTAAGGTCTCTTTGAGAGCTGCCAGACACTCAGCCGTCAGAGGCCTAAGAATTGGCCATTGTGACGGCATGGCAACACTTGGAATCCTAGGTCACAGTGGAAGTGCGACGCGCAAGCTGGATGGAAGAAGCTTCCAAGCACAGTGTTCTTTCATGTACCAAAGAGAACGCAAGTGTCTGAGGCTGGTGGCATTGTGGCTGGAGAGCGCTGGCATCGTCGCGGGCCTGTCGGCTACTTTCCTGTTTCCGACCCTCTCAGGAAACTCTTCCCAAAAGGCGTTGGGACCGGCTGAGAGAGAACAGCTGCGAAGTGGATGCACAGAACACTCACCTAGATACCAGCCCAGGGTCCCAGGCATCCATCTTTCTCTGGAGGGTACGTACCCCACCCAGGGATTCAAGCAGGGAGTTTGCCTGGTACAACTTACACAGGACACTGGGATGAGACGTAGGGCTACTCTACTTGTGCTCACGCTACGTGGCCTGGAGGAGTTATCACGCAGCAGAATTCAACCCCCTTCCTCTACACGTGTGTACCCCAAGGAAGCGCTGGGCAGTGGGTGTTCTCAGGCCAAGAGCAGTCCTTGTTGTGGGCTGCACCTGCTCTGCGGTTCAAAGGTTCTCTGACTCTGCTCCTTTGGAAGACTTTCAGAGCTGACGCTATCCCTGGGCTGCCGAAGCAAAGAGGCATAGAGGCCTTTCCCCCTGAAGGCATGGGCTTGTTTCCCGTGGAGAAAGTGTACCTCGCACCTCCCAGGCTGGAGGCCTGTACGTTGACACCGTTTGTTCTGCCCCCGGAAAACACAAGTAGGTGTACTCGATTTGGGCTCCCTGGTGAAAGAGTTTGCAGTCGCCGGCGCTCTGAGTAGCTTTCCTCAAGTTTGACTCCGAGCTAGGTCAACTCGGCCTTCGGAGGCTAGATGGGAGCAAACGTGTTAAGCTTGTGGGGAAAGCCTTTGACCAATGGCCACTAGGCTTGCGCTTGAGGCGAGGGTTAGGCAGGAGCTTTCCCACACAGGGTTTTTCTCTTGTGATAAGCTGTCCCTTTGGGCTGAAGCAGGCGGCGTGTCTGTACCACAGCCTGGGAAGCAGGGCCTGAGGGGAGTCTGCCAGCTGACTGGCCTCCATGATAGGCAGCTGAGAAATGGGGCAAGACTTATGGAACCCGCTTACAACGAAATGTTTCTTTTCAGAATTGGCGAATTTGCTACCCCCCGTCAGCAGCTCCTCGCCTTCAGAGTGCTGTCCCTGTGTAGACGAGGGAAAGCCACCACCGTCTCCACCTTTTCAACGGCTCTTTCCCCAGTCGGTTTCTCCGTGAAAGAGCCAGAAGGGCTGATCTCAACCAGTCGACCTGCACAGCGTGGGTCCTTGGGGCGGGGCACTCCTGAGCCAATGTGCCACCTCAGGAATGAAAGCAAAGTTTCCCTGCCACAGGAAAGCACACTGAAGCCCGGCGTCTTCTCTCTGAAATCGAAGTGGCCTTGAGGCGTGAGGTCTATGCTACAATGTGGAAAAGCTCGGTGTTACGGCTGTCTTACTCCCTCTCTCGGTACCATACCCTGTGCTCAGCCGTGTGGGAATGCTGAGTGGGAGAGACTGCCTCTCTGCCCGACTCTGAAGGCTTCTTCCCTTTAGGGCAATTCCGTTTGTGTCTTACTTCGTGGAGGAGGAATGAGGGCGCCCAGAGACATGCTGACGTGAAATAACTAACGACAGAGGATCTGCGGGAGCCGGTTTCTCGGTGGAAGGAGCCAAAAAGCCAGCATTCCTAAGGTCTCTTTGAGAGCTGCCAGACACTCAGCCGTCAGAGGCCTAAGAATTGGCCATTGTGACGGCATGGCAACACTTGGAATCCTAGGTCACAGTGGAAGTGCGACGCGCAAGCTGGATGGAAGAAGCTTCCAAGCACAGTGTTCTTTCATGTACCAAAGAGAACGCAAGTGTCTGAGGCTGGTGGCATTGTGGCTGGAGAGCGCTGGCATCGTCGCGGGCCTGTCGGCTACTTTCCTGTTTCCGACCCTCTCAGGAAACTCTTCCCAAAAGGCGTTGGGACCGGCTGAGAGAGAACAGCTGCGAAGTGGATGCACAGAACACTCACCTAGATACCAGCCCAGGGTCCCAGGCATCCATCTTTCTCTGGAGGGTACGTACCCCACCCAGGGATTCAAGCAGGGAGTTTGCCTGGTACAACTTACACAGGACACTGGGATGAGACGTAGGGCTACTCTACTTGTGCTCACGCTACGTGGCCTGGAGGAGTTATCACGCAGCAGAATTCAACCCCCTTCCTCTACACGTGTGTACCCCAAGGAAGCGCTGGGCAGTGGGTGTTCTCAGGCCAAGAGCAGTCCTTGTTGTGGGCTGCACCTGCTCTGCGGTTCAAAGGTTCTCTGACTCTGCTCCTTTGGAAGACTTTCAGAGCTGACGCTATCCCTGGGCTGCCGAAGCAAAGAGGCATAGAGGCCTTTCCCCCTGAAGGCATGGGCTTGTTTCCCATGGAGAAAGTGTACCTGGCACCTCCCAGGCTGGAGGCCTGTACGTTGACACCGTTTGTTCTGCCCCCGGAAAACACAAGTAGGTGTACTCGATTTGGGCTCCCTGGTGAAAGAGTTTGCAGTCGCCGGCGCTCTGAGTAGCTTTCCTCAAGTTTGACTCCGAGCTAGGTCAACTCGGCCTTCGGAGGCTAGATGGGAGCAAACGTGTTAAGCTTGTGGGGAAAGCCTTTGACCAATGGCCACTAGGCTTGCGCTTGAGGCGAGGGTTAGGCAGGAGCTTTCCCACACAGGGTTTTTCTCTTGTGATAAGCTGTCCCTTTGGGCTGAAGCAGGCGGCGTGTCTGTACCACAGCCTGGGAAGCAGGGCCTGAGGGGAGTCTGCCAGCTGACTGGCCTCCATGATAGGCAGCTGAGAAATGGGGCAAGACTTATGGAACCCGCTTACAACGAAATGTTTCTTTTCAGAATTGGCGAATTTGCTACCCCCCGTCAGCAGCCCCTCGCCTTCAGAGTGCTGTCCCTGTGTAGACGAGGGAAAGCCACCACCGTCTCCACCTTTTCAACGGCTCTTTCCCCAGTCGGTTTCTCCGTGAAAGAGCCAGAAGGGCTGATCTCAACCAGTCGACCTGCACAGCGTGGGTCCTTGGGGCGGGGCACTCCTGAGCCAATGTGCCACCTCAGGAATGAAAGCAAAGTTTCCCTGCCACAGGAAAGCACACTGAAGCCCGGCGTCTTCTCTCTGAAATCGAAGTGGCCTTGAGGCGTGAGGTCTATGCTACAATGTGGAAAAGCTCGGTGTTACGGCTGTCTTACTCCCTCTCTCGGTACCATACCCTGTGCTCAGCCGTGTGGGAATGCTGAGTGGGAGAGACTGCCTCTCTGCCCGACTCTGAAGGCTTCTTCCCTTTAGGGCAATTCCGTTTGTGTCTTACTTCGTGGAGGAGGAATGAGGGCGCCCAGAGACATGCTGACGTGAAATAACTAACGACAGAGGATCTGCGGGAGCCGGTTTCTCGGTGGAAGGAGCCAAAAAGCCAGCATTCCTAAGGTCTCTTTGAGAGCTGCCAGACACTCAGCCGTCAGAGGCCTAAGAATTGGCCATTGTGACGGCATGGCAACACTTGGAATCCTAGGTCACAGTGGAAGTGCGACGCGCAAGCTGGATGGAAGAAGCTTCCAAGCACAGTGTTCTTTCATGTACCAAAGAGAACGCAAGTGTCTGAGGCTGGTGGCATTGTGGCTGGAGAGCGCTGGCATCGTCGCGGGCCTGTCGGCTACTTTCCTGTTTCCGACCCTCTCAGGAAACTCTTCCCAAAAGGCGTTGGGACCGGCTGAGAGAGAACAGCTGCGAAGTGGATGCACAGAACACTCACCTAGATACCAGCCCAGGGTCCCAGGCATCCATCTTTCTCTGGAGGGTACGTACCCCACCCAGGGATTCAAGCAGGGAGTTTGCCTGGTACAACTTACACAGGACACTGGGATGAGACGTAGGGCTACTCTACTTGTGCTCACGCTACGTGGCCTGGAGGAGTTATCACGCAGCAGAATTCAACCCCCTTCCTCTACACGTGTGTACCCCAAGGAAGCGCTGGGCAGTGGGTGTTCTCAGGCCAAGAGCAGTCCTTGTTGTGGGCTGCACCTGCTCTGCGGTTCAAAGGTTCTCTGACTCTGCTCCTTTGGAAGACTTTCAGAGCTGACGCTATCCCTGGGCTGCCGAAGCAAAGAGGCATAGAGGCCTTTCCCCCTGAAGGCATGGGCTTGTTTCCCATGGAGAAAGTGTACCTGGCACCTCCCAGGCTGGAGGCCTGTACGTTGACACCGTTTGTTCTGCCCCCGGAAAACACAAGTAGGTGTACTCGATTTGGGCTCCCTGGTGAAAGAGTTTGCAGTCGCCGGCGCTCTGAGTAGCTTTCCTCAAGTTTGACTCCGAGCTAGGTCAACTCGGCCTTCGGAGGCTAGATGGGAGCAAACGTGTTAAGCTTGTGGGGAAAGCCTTTGACCAATGGCCACTAGGCTTGCGCTTGAGGCGAGGGTTAGGCAGGAGCTTTCCCACACAGGGTTTTTCTCTTGTGATAAGCTGTCCCTTTGGGCTGAAGCAGGCGGCGTGTCTGTACCACAGCCTGGGAAGCAGGGCCTGAGGGGAGTCTGCCAGCTGACTGGCCTCCATGATAGGCAGCTGAGAAATGGGGCAAGACTTATGGAACCCGCTTACAACGAAATGTTTCTTTTCAGAATTGGCGAATTTGCTACCCCCCGTCAGCAGCCCCTCGCCTTCAGAGTGCTGTCCCTGTGTAGACGAGGGAAAGCCACCACCGTCTCCACCTTTTCAACGGCTCTTTCCCCAGTCGGTTTCTCCGTGAAAGAGCCAGAAGGGCTGATCTCAACCAGTCGACCTGCACAGCGTGGGTCCTTGGGGCGGGGCACTCCTGAGCCAATGTGCCACCTCAGGAATGAAAGCAAAGTTTCCCTGCCACAGGAAAGCACACTGAAGCCCGGCGTCTTCTCTCTGAAATCGAAGTGGCCTTGAGGCGTGAGGTCTATGCTACAATGTGGAAAAGCTCGGTGTTACGGCTGTCTTACTCCCTCTCTCGGTACCATACCCTGTGCTCAGCCGTGTGGGAATGCTGAGTGGGAGAGACTGCCTCTCTGCCCGACTCTGAAGGCTTCTTCCCTTTAGGGCAATTCCGTTTGTGTCTTACTTCGTGGAGGAGGAATGAGGGCGCCCAGAGACATGCTGACGTGAAATAACTAACGACAGAGGATCTGCGGGAGCCGGTTTCTCGGTGGAAGGAGCCAAAAAGCCAGCATTCCTAAGGTCTCTTTGAGAGCTGCCAGACACTCAGCCGTCAGAGGCCTAAGAATTGGCCATTGTGACGGCATGGCAACACTTGGAATCCTAGGTCACAGTGGAAGTGCGACGCGCAAGCTGGATGGAAGAAGCTTCCAAGCACAGTGTTCTTTCATGTACCAAAGAGAACGCAAGTGTCTGAGGCTGGTGGCATTGTGGCTGGAGAGCGCTGGCATCGTCGCGGGCCTGTCGGCTACTTTCCTGTTTCCGACCCTCTCAGGAAACTCTTCCCAAAAGGCGTTGGGACCGGCTGAGAGAGAACAGCTGCGAAGTGGATGCACAGAACACTCACCTAGATACCAGCCCAGGGTCCCAGGCATCCATCTTTCTCTGGAGGGTACGTACCCCACCCAGGGATTCAAGCAGGGAGTTTGCCTGGTACAACTTACACAGGACACTGGGATGAGACGTAGGGCTACTCTACTTGTGCTCACGCTACGTGGCCTGGAGGAGTTATCACGCAGCAGAATTCAACCCCCTTCCTCTACACGTGTGTACCCCAAGGAAGCGCTGGGCAGTGGGTGTTCTCAGGCCAAGAGCAGTCCTTGTTGTGGGCTGCACCTGCTCTGCGGTTCAAAGGTTCTCTGACTCTGCTCCTTTGGAAGACTTTCAGAGCTGACGCTATCCCTGGGCTGCCGAAGCAAAGAGGCATAGAGGCCTTTCCCCCTGAAGGCATGGGCTTGTTTCCCGTGGAGAAAGTGTACCTGGCACCTCCCAGGCTGGAGGCCTGTACGTTGACACCGTTTGTTCTGCCCCCGGAAAACACAAGTAGGTGTACTCGATTTGGGCTCCCTGGTGAAAGAGTTTGCAGTCGCCGGCGCTCTGAGTAGCTTTCCTCAAGTTTGACTCCGAGCTAGGTCAACTCGGCCTTCGGAGGCTAGATGGGAGCAAACGTGTTAAGCTTGTGGGGAAAGCCTTTGACCAATGGCCACTAGGCTTGCGCTTGAGGCGAGGGTTAGGCAGGAGCTTTCCCACACAGGGTTTTTCTCTTGTGATAAGCTGTCCCTTTGGGCTGAAGCAGGCGGCGTGTCTGTACCACAGCCTGGGAAGCAGGGCCTGAGGGGAGTCTGCCAGCTGACTGGCCTCCATGATAGGCAGCTGAGAAATGGGGCAAGACTTATGGAACCCGCTTACAACGAAATGTTTCTTTTCAGAATTGGCGAATTTGCTACCCCCCGTCAGCAGCTCCTCGCCTTCAGAGTGCTGTCCCTGTGTAGACGAGGGAAAGCCACCACCGTCTCCACCTTTTCAACGGCTCTTTCCCCAGTCGGTTTCTCCGTGAAAGAGCCAGAAGGGCTGATCTCAACCAGTCGACCTGCACAGCGTGGGTCCTTGGGGCGGGGCACTCCTGAGCCAATGTGCCACCTCAGGAATGAAAGCAAAGTTTCCCTGCCACAGGAAAGCACACTGAAGCCTGGCGTCTTCTCTCTGAAATCGAAGTGGCCTTGAGGCGTGAGGTCTATGCTACAATGTGGAAAAGCTCGGTGTTACGGCTGTCTTACTCCCTCTCTCGGTACCATACCCTGTGCTCAGCCGTGTGGGAATGCTGAGTGGGAGAGACTGCCTCTCTGCCCGACTCTGAAGGCTTCTTCCCTTTAGGGCAATTCCGTTTGTGTCTTACTTCGTGGAGGAGGAATGAGGGCGCCCAGAGACATGCTGACGTGAAATAACTAACGACAGAGGATCTGCGGGAGCCGGTTTCTCGGTGGAAGGAGCCAAAAAGCCAGCATTCCTAAGGTCTCTTTGAGAGCTGCCAGACACTCAGCCGTCAGAGGCCTAAGAATTGGCCATTGTGACGGCATGGCAACACTTGGAATCCTAGGTCACAGTGGAAGTGCGACGCGCAAGCTGGATGGAAGAAGCTTCCAAGCACAGTGTTCTTTCATGTACCAAAGAGAACGCAAGTGTCTGAGGCTGGTGGCATTGTGGCTGGAGAGCGCTGGCATCGTCGCGGGCCTGTCGGCTACTTTCCTGTTTCCGACCCTCTCAGGAAACTCTTCCCAAAAGGCGTTGGGACCGGCTGAGAGAGAACAGCTGCGAAGTGGATGCACAGAACACTCACCTAGATACCAGCCCAGGGTCCCAGGCATCCATCTTTCTCTGGAGGGTACGTACCCCACCCAGGGATTCAAGCAGGGAGTTTGCCTGGTACAACTTACACAGGACACTGGGATGAGACGTAGGGCTACTCTACTTGTGCTCACGCTACGTGGCCTGGAGGAGTTATCACGCAGCAGAATTCAACCCCCTTCCTCTACACGTGTGTACCCCAAGGAAGCGCTGGGCAGTGGGTGTTCTCAGGCCAAGAGCAGTCCTTGTTGTGGGCTGCACCTGCTCTGCGGTTCAAAGGTTCTCTGACTCTGCTCCTTTGGAAGACTTTCAGAGCTGACGCTATCCCTGGGCTGCCGAAGCAAAGAGGCATAGAGGCCTTTCCCCCTGAAGGCATGGGCTTGTTTCCCGTGGAGAAAGTGTACCTCGCACCTCCCAGGCTGGAGGCGTGTACGTTGACACCGTTTGTTCTGCCCCCGGAAAACACAAGTAGGTGTACTCGATTTGGGCTCCCTGGTGAAAGAGTTTGCAGTCGCCGGCGCTCTGAGTAGCTTTCCTCAAGTTTGACTCCGAGCTAGGTCAACTCGGCCTTCGGAGGCTAGATGGGAGCAAACGTGTTAAGCTTGTGGGGAAAGCCTTTGACCAATGGCCACTAGGCTTGCGCTTGAGGCGAGGGTTAGGCAGGAGCTTTCCCACACAGGGTTTTTCTCTTGTGATAAGCTGTCCCTTTGGGCTGAAGCAGGCGGCGTGTCTGTACCACAGCCTGGGAAGCAGGGCCTGAGGGGAGTCTGCCAGCTGACTGGCCTCCATGATAGGCAGCTGAGAAATGGGGCAAGACTTATGGAACCCGCTTACAACGAAATGTTTCTTTTCAGAATTGGCGAATTTGCTACCCCCCGTCAGCAGCTCCTCGCCTTCAGAGTGCTGTCCCTGTGTAGACGAGGGAAAGCCACCACCGTCTCCACCTTTTCAACGGCTCTTTCCCCAGTCGGTTTCTCCGTGAAAGAGCCAGAAGGGCTGATCTCAACCAGTCGACCTGCACAGCGTGGGTCCTTGGGGCGGGGCACTCCTGAGCCAATGTGCCACCTCAGGAATGAAAGCAAAGTTTCCCTGCCACAGGAAAGCACACTGAAGCCCGGCGTCTTCTCTCTGAAATCGAAGTGGCCTTGAGGCGTGAGGTCTATGCTACAATGTGGAAAAGCTCGGTGTTACGGCTGTCTTACTCCCTCTCTCGGTACCATACCCTGTGCTCAGCCGTGTGGGAATGCTGAGTGGGAGAGACTGCCTCTCTGCCCGACTCTGAAGGCTTCTTCCCTTTAGGGCAATTCCGTTTGTGTCTTACTTCGTGGAGGAGGAATGAGGGCGCCCAGAGACATGCTGACGTGAAATAACTAACGACAGAGGATCTGCGGGAGCCGGTTTCTCGGTGGAAGGAGCCAAAAAGCCAGCATTCCTAAGGTCTCTTTGAGAGCTGCCAGACACTCAGCCGTCAGAGGCCTAAGAATTGGCCATTGTGACGGCATGGCAACACTTGGAATCCTAGGTCACAGTGGAAGTGCGACGCGCAAGCTGGATGGAAGAAGCTTCCAAGCACAGTGTTCTTTCATGTACCAAAGAGAACGCAAGTGTCTGAGGCTGGTGGCATTGTGGCTGGAGAGCGCTGGCATCGTCGCGGGCCTGTCGGCTACTTTCCTGTTTCCGACCCTCTCAGGAAACTCTTCCCCAAAGGCGTTGGGACCGGCTGAGAGAGAACAGCTGCGAAGTGGATGCACAGAACACTCACCTAGATACCAGCCCAGGGTCCCAGGCATCCATCTTTCTCTGGAGGGTACGTACCCCACCCAGGGATTCAAGCAGGGAGTTTGCCTGGTACAACTTACACAGGAAACTGGGATGAGACGTAGGGCTACTCTACTTGTGCTCACGCTACGTGGCCTGGAGGAGTTATCACGCAGCAGAATTCAACCCCCTTCCTCTACACGTGTGTACCCCAAGGAAGCGCTGGGCAGTGGGTGTTCTCAGGCCAAGAGCAGTCCTTGTTGTGGGCTGCACCTGCTCTGCGGTTCAAAGGTTCTCTGACTCTGCTCCTTTGGAAGACTTTCAGAGCTGACGCTATCCCTGGGCTGCCGAAGCAAAGAGGCATAGAGGCCTTTCCCCCTGAAGGCATGGGCTTGTTTCCCATGGAGAAAGTGTACCTGGCACCTCCCAGGCTGGAGGCGTGTACGTTGACACCGTTTGTTCTGCCCCCGGAAAACACAAGTAGGTGTACTCGATTTGGGCTCCCTGGTGAAAGAGTTTGCAGTCGCCGGCGCTCTGAGTAGCTTTCCTCAAGTTTGACTCCGAGCTAGGTCAACTCGGCCTTCGGAGGCTAGATGGGAGCAAACGTGTTAAGCTTGTGGGGAAAGCCTTTGACCAATGGCCACTAGGCTTGCGCTTGAGGCCAGGGTTAGGCAGGAGCTTTCCCACACAGGGTTTTTCTCTTGTGATAAGCTGTCCCTTTGGGCTGAAGCAGGCGGCGTGTCTGTACCACAGCCTGGGAAGCAGGGCCTGAGGGGAGTCTGCCAGCTGACTGGCCTCCATGATAGGCAGCTGAGAAATGGGGCAAGACTTATGGAACCCGCTTACAACGAAATGTTTCTTTTCAGAATTGGCGAATTTGCTACCCCCCGTCAGCAGCTCCTCGCCTTCAGAGTGCTGTCCCTGTGTAGACGAGGGAAAGCCACCACCGTCTCCACCTTTTCAACGGCTCTTTCCCCAGTCGGTTTCTCCGTGAAAGAGCCAGAAGGGCTGATCTCAACCAGTCGACCTGCACAGCGTGGGTCCTTGGGGCGGGGCACTCCTGAGCCAATGTGCCACCTCAGGAATGAAAGCAAAGTTTCCCTGCCACAGGAAAGCACACTGAAGCCCGGCGTCTTCTCTCTGAAATCGAAGTGGCCTTGAGGCGTGAGGTCTATGCTACAATGTGGAAAAGCTCGGTGTTACGGCTGTCTTACTCCCTCTCTCGGTACCATACCCTGTGCTCAGCCGTGTGGGAATGCTGAGTGGGAGAGACTGCCTCTCTGCCCGACTCTGAAGGCTTCTTCCCTTTAGGGCAATTCCGTTTGTGTCTTACTTCGTGGAGGAGGAATGAGGGCGCCCAGAGACATGCTGACGTGAAATAACTAACGACAGAGGATCTGCGGGAGCCGGTTTCTCGGTGGAAGGAGCCAAAAAGCCAGCATTCCTAAGGTCTCTTTGAGAGCTGCCAGACACTCAGCCGTCAGAGGCCTAAGAATTGGCCATTGTGACGGCATGGCAACACTTGGAATCCTAGGTCACAGTGGAAGTGCGACGCGCAAGCTGGATGGAAGAAGCTTCCAAGCACAGTGTTCTTTCATGTACCAAAGAGAACGCAAGTGTCTGAGGCTGGTGGCATTGTGGCTGGAGAGCGCTGGCATCGTCGCGGGCCTGTCGGCTACTTTCCTGTTTCCGACCCTCTCAGGAAACTCTTCCCCAAAGGCGTTGGGACCGGCTGAGAGAGAACAGCTGCGAAGTGGATGCACAGAACACTCACCTAGATACCAGCCCAGGGTCCCAGGCATCCATCTTTCTCTGGAGGGTACGTACCCCACCCAGGGATTCAAGCAGGGAGTTTGCCTGGTACAACTTACACAGGAAACTGGGATGAGACGTAGGGCTACTCTACTTGTGCTCACGCTACGTGGCCTGGAGGAGTTATCACGCAGCAGAATTCAACCCCCTTCCTCTACACGTGTGTACCCCAAGGAAGCGCTGGGCAGTGGGTGTTCTCAGGCCAAGAGCAGTCCTTGTTGTGGGCTGCACCTGCTCTGCGGTTCAAAGGTTCTCTGACTCTGCTCCTTTGGAAGACTTTCAGAGCTGACGCTATCCCTGGGCTGCCGAAGCAAAGAGGCATAGAGGCCTTTCCCCCTGAAGGCATGGGCTTGTTTCCCATGGAGAAAGTGTACCTGGCACCTCCCAGGCTGGAGGCGTGTACGTTGACACCGTTTGTTCTGCCCCCGGAAAACACAAGTAGGTGTACTCGATTTGGGCTCCCTGGTGAAAGAGTTTGCAGTCGCCGGCGCTCTGAGTAGCTTTCCTCAAGTTTGACTCCGAGCTAGGTCAACTCGGCCTTCGGAGGCTAGATGGGAGCAAACGTGTTAAGCTTGTGGGGAAAGCCTTTGACCAATGGCCACTAGGCTTGCGCTTGAGGCCAGGGTTAGGCAGGAGCTTTCCCACACAGGGTTTTTCTCTTGTGATAAGCTGTCCCTTTGGGCTGAAGCAGGCGGCGTGTCTGTACCACAGCCTGGGAAGCAGGGCCTGAGGGGAGTCTGCCAGCTGACTGGCCTCCATGATAGGCAGCTGAGAAATGGGGCAAGACTTATGGAACCCGCTTACAACGAAATGTTTCTTTTCAGAATTGGCGAATTTGCTACCCCCCGTCAGCAGCTCCTCGCCTTCAGAGTGCTGTCCCTGTGTAGACGAGGGAAAGCCACCACCGTCTCCACCTTTTCAACGGCTCTTTCCCCAGTCGGTTTCTCCGTGAAAGAGCCAGAAGGGCTGATCTCAACCAGTCGACCTGCACAGCGTGGGTCCTTGGGGCGGGGCACTCCTGAGCCAATGTGCCACCTCAGGAATGAAAGCAAAGTTTCCCTGCCACAGGAAAGCACACTGAAGCCCGGCGTCTTCTCTCTGAAATCGAAGTGGCCTTGAGGCGTGAGGTCTATGCTACAATGTGGAAAAGCTCGGTGTTACGGCTGTCTTACTCCCTCTCTCGGTACCATACCCTGTGCTCAGCCGTGTGGGAATGCTGAGTGGGAGAGACTGCCTCTCTGCCCGACTCTGAAGGCTTCTTCCCTTTAGGGCAATTCCGTTTGTGTCTTACTTCGTGGAGGAGGAATGAGGGCGCCCAGAGACATGCTGACGTGAAATAACTAACGACAGAGGATCTGCGGGAGCCGGTTTCTCGGTGGAAGGAGCCAAAAAGCCAGCATTCCTAAGGTCTCTTTGAGAGCTGCCAGACACTCAGCCGTCAGAGGCCTAAGAATTGGCCATTGTGACGGCATGGCAACACTTGGAATCCTAGGTCACAGTGGAAGTGCGACGCGCAAGCTGGATGGAAGAAGCTTCCAAGCACAGTGTTCTTTCATGTACCAAAGAGAACGCAAGTGTCTGAGGCTGGTGGCATTGTGGCTGGAGAGCGCTGGCATCGTCGCGGGCCTGTCGGCTACTTTCCTGTTTCCGACCCTCTCAGGAAACTCTTCCCCAAAGGCGTTGGGACCGGCTGAGAGAGAACAGCTGCGAAGTGGATGCACAGAACACTCACCTAGATACCAGCCCAGGGTCCCAGGCATCCATCTTTCTCTGGAGGGTACGTACCCCACCCAGGGATTCAAGCAGGGAGTTTGCCTGGTACAAGTTACACAGGAAACTGGGATGAGACGTAGGGCTACTCTACTTGTGCTCACGCTACGTGGCCTGGAGGAGTTATCACGCAGCAGAATTCAACCCCCTTCCTCTACACGTGTGTACCCCAAGGAAGCGCTGGGCAGTGGGTGTTCTCAGGCCAAGAGCAGTCCTTGTTGTGGGCTGCACCTGCTCTGCGGTTCAAAGGTTCTCTGACTCTGCTCCTTTGGAAGACTTTCAGAGCTGACGCTATCCCTGGGCTGCCGAAGCAAAGAGGCATAGAGGCCTTTCCCCCTGAAGGCATGGGCTTGTTTCCCATGGAGAAAGTGTACCTCGCACCTCCCAGGCTGGAGGCGTGTACGTTGACACCGTTTGTTCTGCCCCCGGAAAACACAAGTAGGTGTACTCGATTTGGGCTCCCTGGTGAAAGAGTTTGCAGTCGCCGGCGCTCTGAGTAGCTTTCCTCAAGTTTGACTCCGAGCTAGGTCAACTCGGCCTTCGGAGGCTAGATGGGAGCAAACGTGTTAAGCTTGTGGGGAAAGCCTTTGACCAATGGCCACTAGGCTTGCGCTTGAGGCGAGGGTTAGGCAGGAGCTTTCCCACACAGGGTTTTTCTCTTGTGATAAGCTGTCCCTTTGGGCTGAAGCAGGCGGCGTGTCTGTACCACAGCCTGGGAAGCAGGGCCTGAGGGGAGTCTGCCAGCTGACTGGCCTCCATGATAGGCAGCTGAGAAATGGGGCAAGACTTATGGAACCCGCTTACAACGAAATGTTTCTTTTCAGAATTGGCGAATTTGCTACCCCCCGTCAGCAGCTCCTCGCCTTCAGAGTGCTGTCCCTGTGTAGACGAGGGAAAGCCACCACCGTCTCCACCTTTTCAACGGCTCTTTCCCCAGTCGGTTTCTCCGTGAAAGAGCCAGAAGGGCTGATCTCAACCAGTCGACCTGCACAGCGTGGGTCCTTGGGGCGGGGCACTCCTGAGCCAATGTGCCACCTCAGGAATGAAAGCAAAGTTTCCCTGCCACAGGAAAGCACACTGAAGCCTGGCGTCTTCTCTCTGAAATCGAAGTGGCCTTGAGGCGTGAGGTCTATGCTACAATGTGGAAAAGCTCGGTGTTACGGCTGTCTTACTCCCTCTCTCGGTACCATACCCTGTGCTCAGCCGTGTGGGAATGCTGAGTGGGAGAGACTGCCTCTCTGCCCGACTCTGAAGGCTTCTTCCCTTTAGGGCAATTCCGTTTGTGTCTTACTTCGTGGAGGAGGAATGAGGGCGCCCAGAGACATGCTGACGTGAAATAACTAACGACAGAGGATCTGCGGGAGCCGGTTTCTCGGTGGAAGGAGCCAAAAAGCCAGCATTCCTAAGGTCTCTTTGAGAGCTGCCAGACACTCAGCCGTCAGAGGCCTAAGAATTGGCCATTGTGACGGCATGGCAACACTTGGAATCCTAGGTCACAGTGGAAGTGCGACGCGCAAGCTGGATGGAAGAAGCTTCCAAGCACAGTGTTCTTTCATGTACCAAAGAGAACGCAAGTGTCTGAGGCTGGTGGCATTGTGGCTGGAGAGCGCTGGCATCGTCGCGGGCCTGTCGGCTACTTTCCTGTTTCCGACCCTCTCAGGAAACTCTTCCCCAAAGGCGTTGGGACCGGCTGAGAGAGAACAGCTGCGAAGTGGATGCACAGAACACTCACCTAGATACCAGCCCAGGGTCCCAGGCATCCATCTTTCTCTGGAGGGTACGTACCCCACCCAGGGATTCAAGCAGGGAGTTTGCCTGGTACAACTTACACAGGAAACTGGGATGAGACGTAGGGCTACTCTACTTGTGCTCACGCTACGTGGCCTGGAGGAGTTATCACGCAGCAGAATTCAACCCCCTTCCTCTACACGTGTGTACCCCAAGGAAGCGCTGGGCAGTGGGTGTTCTCAGGCCAAGAGCAGTCCTTGTTGTGGGCTGCACCTGCTCTGCGGTTCAAAGGTTCTCTGACTCTGCTCCTTTGGAAGACTTTCAGAGCTGACGCTATCCCTGGGCTGCCGAAGCAAAGAGGCATAGAGGCCTTTCCCCCTGAAGGCATGGGCTTGTTTCCCATGGAGAAAGTGTACCTGGCACCTCCCAGGCTGGAGGCGTGTACGTTGACACCGTTTGTTCTGCCCCCGGAAAACACAAGTAGGTGTACTCGATTTGGGCTCCCTGGTGAAAGAGTTTGCAGTCGCCGGCGCTCTGAGTAGCTTTCCTCAAGTTTGACTCCGAGCTAGGTCAACTCGGCCTTCGGAGGCTAGATGGGAGCAAACGTGTTAAGCTTGTGGGGAAAGCCTTTGACCAATGGCCACTAGGCTTGCGCTTGAGGCGAGGGTTAGGCAGGAGCTTTCCCACACAGGGTTTTTCTCTTGTGATAAGCTGTCCCTTTGGGCTGAAGCAGGCGGCGTGTCTGTACCACAGCCTGGGAAGCAGGGCCTGAGGGGAGTCTGCCAGCTGACTGGCCTCCATGATAGGCAGCTGAGAAATGGGGCAAGACTTATGGAACCCGCTTACAACGAAATGTTTCTTTTCAGAATTGGCGAATTTGCTACCCCCCGTCAGCAGCTCCTCGCCTTCAGAGTGCTGTCCCTGTGTAGACGAGGGAAAGCCACCACCGTCTCCACCTTTTCAACGGCTCTTTCCCCAGTCGGTTTCTCCGTGAAAGAGCCAGAAGGGCTGATCTCAACCAGTCGACCTGCACAGCGTGGGTCCTTGGGGCGGGGCACTCCTGAGCCAATGTGCCACCTCAGGAATGAAAGCAAAGTTTCCCTGCCACAGGAAAGCACACTGAAGCCCGGCGTCTTCTCTCTGAAATCGAAGTGGCCTTGAGGCGTGAGGTCTATGCTACAATGTGGAAAAGCTCGGTGTTACGGCTGTCTTACTCCCTCTCTCGGTACCATACCCTGTGCTCAGCCGTGTGGGAATGCTGAGTGGGAGAGACTGCCTCTCTGCCCGACTCTGAAGGCTTCTTCCCTTTAGGGCAATTCCGTTTGTGTCTTACTTCGTGGAGGAGGAATGAGGGCGCCCAGAGACATGCTGACGTGAAATAACTAACGACAGAGGATCTGCGGGAGCCGGTTTCTCGGTGGAAGGAGCCAAAAAGCCAGCATTCCTAAGGTCTCTTTGAGAGCTGCCAGACACTCAGCCGTCAGAGGCCTAAGAATTGGCCATTGTGACGGCATGGCAACACTTGGAATCCTAGGTCACAGTGGAAGTGCGACGCGCAAGCTGGATGGAAGAAGCTTCCAAGCACAGTGTTCTTTCATGTACCAAAGAGAACGCAAGTGTCTGAGGCTGGTGGCATTGTGGCTGGAGAGCGCTGGCATCGTCGCGGGCCTGTCGGCTACTTTCCTGTTTCCGACCCTCTCAGGAAACTCTTCCCCAAAGGCGTTGGGACCGGCTGAGAGAGAACAGCTGCGAAGTGGATGCACAGAACACTCACCTAGATACCAGCCCAGGGTCCCAGGCATCCATCTTTCTCTGGAGGGTACGTACCCCACCCAGGGATTCAAGCAGGGAGTTTGCCTGGTACAACTTACACAGGAAACTGGGATGAGACGTAGGGCTACTCTACTTGTGCTCACGCTACGTGGCCTGGAGGAGTTATCACGCAGCAGAATTCAACCCCCTTCCTCTACACGTGTGTACCCCAAGGAAGCGCTGGGCAGTGGGTGTTCTCAGGCCAAGAGCAGTCCTTGTTGTGGGCTGCACCTGCTCTGCGGTTCAAAGGTTCTCTGACTCTGCTCCTTTGGAAGACTTTCAGAGCTGACGCTATCCCTGGGCTGCCGAAGCAAAGAGGCATAGAGGCCTTTCCCCCTGAAGGCATGGGCTTGTTTCCCATGGAGAAAGTGTACCTCGCACCTCCCAGGCTGGAGGCGTGTACGTTGACACCGTTTGTTCTGCCCCCGGAAAACACAAGTAGGTGTACTCGATTTGGGCTCCCTGGTGAAAGAGTTTGCAGTCGCCGGCGCTCTGAGTAGCTTTCCTCAAGTTTGACTCCGAGCTAGGTCAACTCGGCCTTCGGAGGCTAGATGGGAGCAAACGTGTTAAGCTTGTGGGGAAAGCCTTTGACCAATGGCCACTAGGCTTGCGCTTGAGGCGAGGGTTAGGCAGGAGCTTTCCCACACAGGGTTTTTCTCTTGTGATAAGCTGTCCCTTTGGGCTGAAGCAGGCGGCGTGTCTGTACCACAGCCTGGGAAGCAGGGCCTGAGGGGAGTCTGCCAGCTGACTGGCCTCCATGATAGGCAGCTGAGAAATGGGGCAAGACTTATGGAACCCGCTTACAACGAAATGTTTCTTTTCAGAATTGGCGAATTTGCTACCCCCCGTCAGCAGCTCCTCGCCTTCAGAGTGCTGTCCCTGTGTAGACGAGGGAAAGCCACCACCGTCTCCACCTTTTCAACGGCTCTTTCCCCAGTCGGTTTCTCCGTGAAAGAGCCAGAAGGGCTGATCTCAACCAGTCGACCTGCACAGCGTGGGTCCTTGGGGCGGGGCACTCCTGAGCCAATGTGCCACCTCAGGAATGAAAGCAAAGTTTCCCTGCCACAGGAAAGCACACTGAAGCCCGGCGTCTTCTCTCTGAAATCGAAGTGGCCTGGAGGCGTGAGGTCTATGCTACAATGTGGAAAAGCTCGGTGTTACGGCTGTCTTACTCCCTCTCTCGGTACCATACCCTGTGCTCAGCCGTGTGGGAATGCTGAGTGGGAGAGACTGCCTCTCTGCCCGACTCTGAAGGCTTCTTCCCTTTAGGGCAATTCCGTTTGTGTCTTACTTCGTGGAGGAGGAATGAGGGCGCCCAGAGACATGCTGACGTGAAATAACTAACGACAGAGGATCTGCGGGAGCCGGTTTCTCGGTGGAAGGAGCCAAAAAGCCAGCATTCCTAAGGTCTCTTTGAGAGCTGCCAGACACTCAGCCGTCAGAGGCCTAAGAATTGGCCATTGTGACGGCATGGCAACACTTGGAATCCTAGGTCACAGTGGAAGTGCGACGCGCAAGCTGGATGGAAGAAGCTTCCAAGCACAGTGTTCTTTCATGTACCAAAGAGAACGCAAGTGTCTGAGGCTGGTGGCATTGTGGCTGGAGAGCGCTGGCATCGTCGCGGGCCTGTCGGCTACTTTCCTGTTTCCGACCCTCTCAGGAAACTCTTCCCCAAAGGCGTTGGGACCGGCTGAGAGAGAACAGCTGCGAAGTGGATGCACAGAACACTCACCTAGATACCAGCCCAGGGTCCCAGGCATCCATCTTTCTCTGGAGGGTACGTACCCCACCCAGGGATTCAAGCAGGGAGTTTGCCTGGTACAACTTACACAGGAAACTGGGATGAGACGTAGGGCTACTCTACTTGTGCTCACGCTACGTGGCCTGGAGGAGTTATCACGCAGCAGAATTCAACCCCCTTCCTCTACACGTGTGTACCCCAAGGAAGCGCTGGGCAGTGGGTGTTCTCCGGCCAAGAGCAGTCCTTGTTGTGGGCTGCACCTGCTCTGCGGTTCAAAGGTTCTCTGACTCTGCTCCTTTGGAAGACTTTCAGAGCTGACGCTATCCCTGGGCTGCCGAAGCAAAGAGGCATAGAGGCCTTTCCCCCTGAAGGCATGGGCTTGTTTCCCATGGAGAAAGTGTACCTCGCACCTCCCAGGCTGGAGGCGTGTACGTTGACACCGTTTGTTCTGCCCCCGGAAAACACAAGTAGGTGTACTCGATTTGGGCTCCCTGGTGAAAGAGTTTGCAGTCGCCGGCGCTCTGAGTAGCTTTCCTCAAGTTTGACTCCGAGCTAGGTCAACTCGGCCTTCGGAGGCTAGATGGGAGCAAACGTGTTAAGCTTGTGGGGAAAGCCTTTGACCAATGGCCACTAGGCTTGCGCTTGAGGCGAGGGTTAGGCAGGAGCTTTCCCACACAGGGTTTTTCTCTTGTGATAAGCTGTCCCTTTGGGCTGAAGCAGGCGGCGTGTCTGTACCACAGCCTGGGAAGCAGGGCCTGAGGGGAGTCTGCCAGCTGACTGGCCTCCATGATAGGCAGCTGAGAAATGGGGCAAGACTTATGGAACCCGCTTACAACGAAATGTTTCTTTTCAGAATTGGCGAATTTGCTACCCCCCGTCAGCAGCCCCTCGCCTTCAGAGTGCTGTCCCTGTGTAGACGAGGGAAAGCCACCACCGTCTCCACCTTTTCAACGGCTCTTTCCCCAGTCGGTTTCTCCGTGAAAGAGCCAGAAGGGCTGATCTCAACCAGTCGACCTGCACAGCGTGGGTCCTTGGGGCGGGGCACTCCTGAGCCAATGTGCCACCTCAGGAATGAAAGCAAAGTTTCCCTGCCACAGGAAAGCACACTGAAGCCCGGCGTCTTCTCTCTGAAATCGAAGTGGCCTGGAGGCGTGAGGTCTATGCTACAATGTGGAAAAGCTCGGTGTTACGGCTGTCTTACTCCCTCTCTCGGTACCATACCCTGTGCTCAGCCGTGTGGGAATGCTGAGTGGGAGAGACTGCCTCTCTGCCCGACTCTGAAGGCTTCTTCCCTTTAGGGCAATTCCGTTTGTGTCTTACTTCGTGGAGGAGGAATGAGGGCGCCCAGAGACATGCTGACGTGAAATAACTAACGACAGAGGATCTGCGGGAGCCGGTTTCTCGGTGGAAGGAGCCAAAAAGCCAGCATTCCTAAGGTCTCTTTGAGAGCTGCCAGACACTCAGCCGTCAGAGGCCTAAGAATTGGCCATTGTGGCGGCATGGCAACACTTGGAATCCTAGGTCACAGTGGAAGTGCGACGCGCAAGCTGGATGGAAGAAGCTTCCAAGCACAGTGTTCTTTCATGTACCAAAGAGAACGCAAGTGTCTGAGGCTGGTGGCATTGTGGCTGGAGAGCGCTGGCATCGTCGCGGGCCTGTCGGCTACTTTCCTGTTTCCGACCCTCTCAGGAAACTCTTCCCCAAAGGCGTTGGGACCGGCTGAGAGAGAACAGCTGCGAAGTGGATGCACAGAACACTCACCTAGATACCAGCCCAGGGTCCCAGGCATCCATCTTTCTCTGGAGGGTACGTACCCCACCCAGGGATTCAAGCAGGGAGTTTGCCTGGTACAACTTACACAGGAAACTGGGATGAGACGTAGGGCTACTCTACTTGTGCTCACGCTACGTGGCCTGGAGGAGTTATCACGCAGCAGAATTCAACCCCCTTCCTCTACACGTGTGTACCCCAAGGAAGCGCTGGGCAGTGGGTGTTCTCCGGCCAAGAGCAGTCCTTGTTGTGGGCTGCACCTGCTCTGCGGTTCAAAGGTTCTCTGACTCTGCTCCTTTGGAAGACTTTCAGAGCTGACGCTATCCCTGGGCTGCCGAAGCAAAGAGGCATAGAGGCCTTTCCCCCTGAAGGCATGGGCTTGTTTCCCATGGAGAAAGTGTACCTCGCACCTCCCAGGCTGGAGGCGTGTACGTTGACACCGTTTGTTCTGCCCCCGGAAAACACAAGTAGGTGTACTCGATTTGGGCTCCCTGGTGAAAGAGTTTGCAGTCGCCGGCGCTCTGAGTAGCTTTCCTCAAGTTTGACTCCGAGCTAGGTCAACTCGGCCTTCGGAGGCTAGATGGGAGCAAACGTGTTAAGCTTGTGGGGAAAGCCTTTGACCAATGGCCACTAGGCTTGCGCTTGAGGCGAGGGTTAGGCAGGAGCTTTCCCACACAGGGTTTTTCTCTTGTGATAAGCTGTCCCTTTGGGCTGAAGCAGGCGGCGTGTCTGTACCACAGCCTGGGAAGCAGGGCCTGAGGGGAGTCTGCCAGCTGACTGGCCTCCATGATAGGCAGCTGAGAAATGGGGCAAGACTTATGGAACCCGCTTACAACGAAATGTTTCTTTTCAGAATTGGCGAATTTGCTACCCCCCGTCAGCAGCCCCTCGCCTTCAGAGTGCTGTCCCTGTGTAGACGAGGGAAAGCCACCACCGTCTCCACCTTTTCAACGGCTCTTTCCCCAGTCGGTTTCTCCGTGAAAGAGCCAGAAGGGCTGATCTCAACCAGTCGACCTGCACAGCGTGGGTCCTTGGGGCGGGGCACTCCTGAGCCAATGTGCCACCTCAGGAATGAAAGCAAAGTTTCCCTGCCACAGGAAAGCACACTGAAGCCTGGCGTCTTCTCTCTGAAATCGAAGTGGCCTTGAGGCGTGAGGTCTATGCTACAATGTGGAAAAGCTCGGTGTTACGGCTGTCTTACTCCCTCTCTCGGTACCATACCCTGTGCTCAGCCGTGTGGGAATGCTGAGTGGGAGAGACTGCCTCTCTGCCCGACTCTGAAGGCTTCTTCCCTTTAGGGCAATTCCGTTTGTGTCTTACTTCGTGGAGGAGGAATGAGGGCGCCCAGAGACATGCTGACGTGAAATAACTAACGACAGAGGATCTGCGGGAGCCGGTTTCTCGGTGGAAGGAGCCAAAAAGCCAGCATTCCTAAGGTCTCTTTGAGAGCTGCCAGACACTCAGCCGTCAGAGGCCTAAGAATTGGCCATTGTGGCGGCATGGCAACACTTGGAATCCTAGGTCACAGTGGAAGTGCGACGCGCAAGCTGGATGGAAGAAGCTTCCAAGCACAGTGTTCTTTCATGTACCAAAGAGAACGCAAGTGTCTGAGGCTGGTGGCATTGTGGCTGGAGAGCGCTGGCATCGTCGCGGGCCTGTCGGCTACTTTCCTGTTTCCGACCCTCTCAGGAAACTCTTCCCCAAAGGCGTTGGGACCGGCTGAGAGAGAACAGCTGCGAAGTGGATGCACAGAACACTCACCTAGATACCAGCCCAGGGTCCCAGGCATCCATCTTTCTCTGGAGGGTACGTACCCCACCCAGGGATTCAAGCAGGGAGTTTGCCTGGTACAACTTACACAGGAAACTGGGATGAGACGTAGGGCTACTCTACTTGTGCTCACGCTACGTGGCCTGGAGGAGTTATCACGCAGCAGAATTCAACCCCCTTCCTCTACACGTGTGTACCCCAAGGAAGCGCTGGGCAGTGGGTGTTCTCCGGCCAAGAGCAGTCCTTGTTGTGGGCTGCACCTGCTCTGCGGTTCAAAGGTTCTCTGACTCTGCTCCTTTGGAAGACTTTCAGAGCTGACGCTATCCCTGGGCTGCCGAAGCAAAGAGGCATAGAGGCCTTTCCCCCTGAAGGCATGGGCTTGTTTCCCATGGAGAAAGTGTACCTCGCACCTCCCAGGCTGGAGGCGTGTACGTTGACACCGTTTGTTCTGCCCCCGGAAAACACAAGTAGGTGTACTCGATTTGGGCTCCCTGGTGAAAGAGTTTGCAGTCGCCGGCGCTCTGAGTAGCTTTCCTCAAGTTTGACTCCGAGCTAGGTCAACTCGGCCTTCGGAGGCTAGATGGGAGCAAACGTGTTAAGCTTGTGGGGAAAGCCTTTGACCAATGGCCACTAGGCTTGCGCTTGAGGCGAGGGTTAGGCAGGAGCTTTCCCACACAGGGTTTTTCTCTTGTGATAAGCTGTCCCTTTGGGCTGAAGCAGGCGGCGTGTCTGTACCACAGCCTGGGAAGCAGGGCCTGAGGGGAGTCTGCCAGCTGACTGGCCTCCATGATAGGCAGCTGAGAAATGGGGCAAGACTTATGGAACCCGCTTACAACGAAATGTTTCTTTTCAGAATTGGCGAATTTGCTACCCCCCGTCAGCAGCCCCTCGCCTTCAGAGTGCTGTCCCTGTGTAGACGAGGGAAAGCCACCACCGTCTCCACCTTTTCAACGGCTCTTTCCCCAGTCGGTTTCTCCGTGAAAGAGCCAGAAGGGCTGATCTCAACCAGTCGACCTGCACAGCGTGAGTCCTTGGGGCGGGGCACTCCTGAGCCAATGTGCCACCTCAGGAATGAAAGCAAAGTTTCCCTGCCACAGGAAAGCACACTGAAGCCTGGCGTCTTCTCTCTGAAATCGAAGTGGCCTTGAGGCGTGAGGTCTATGCTACAATGTGGAAAAGCTCGGTGTTACGGCTGTCTTACTCCCTCTCTCGGTACCATACCCTGTGCTCAGCCGTGTGGGAATGCTGAGTGGGAGAGACTGCCTCTCTGCCCGACTCTGAAGGCTTCTTCCCTTTAGGGCAATTCCGTTTGTGTCTTACTTCGTGGAGGAGGAATGAGGGCGCCCAGAGACATGCTGACGTGAAATAACTAACGACAGAGGATCTGCGGGAGCCGGTTTCTCGGTGGAAGGAGCCAAAAAGCCAGCATTCCTAAGGTCTCTTTGAGAGCTGCCAGACACTCAGCCGTCAGAGGCCTAAGAATTGGCCATTGTGGCGGCATGGCAACACTTGGAATCCTAGGTCACAGTGGAAGTGCGACGCGCAAGCTGGATGGAAGAAGCTTCCAAGCACAGTGTTCTTTCATGTACCAAAGAGAACGCAAGTGTCTGAGGCTGGTGGCATTGTGGCTGGAGAGCGCTGGCATCGTCGCGGGCCTGTCGGCTACTTTCCTGTTTCCGACCCTCTCAGGAAACTCTTCCCCAAAGGCGTTGGGACCGGCTGAGAGAGAACAGCTGCGAAGTGGATGCACAGAACACTCACCTAGATACCAGCCCAGGGTCCCAGGCATCCATCTTTCTCTGGAGGGTACGTACCCCACCCAGGGATTCAAGCAGGGAGTTTGCCTGGTACAACTTACACAGGAAACTGGGATGAGACGTAGGGCTACTCTACTTGTGCTCACGCTACGTGGCCTGGAGGAGTTATCACGCAGCAGAATTCAACCCCCTTCCTCTACACGTGTGTACCCCAAGGAAGCGCTGGGCAGTGGGTGTTCTCCGGCCAAGAGCAGTCCTTGTTGTGGGCTGCACCTGCTCTGCGGTTCAAAGGTTCTCTGACTCTGCTCCTTTGGAAGACTTTCAGAGCTGACGCTATCCCTGGGCTGCCGAAGCAAAGAGGCATAGAGGCCTTTCCCCCTGAAGGCATGGGCTTGTTTCCCATGGAGAAAGTGTACCTCGCACCTCCCAGGCTGGAGGCGTGTACGTTGACACCGTTTGTTCTGCCCCCGGAAAACACAAGTAGGTGTACTCGATTTGGGCTCCCTGGTGAAAGAGTTTGCAGTCGCCGGCGCTCTGAGTAGCTTTCCTCAAGTTTGACTCCGAGCTAGGTCAACTCGGCCTTCGGAGGCTAGATGGGAGCAAACGTGTTAAGCTTGTGGGGAAAGCCTTTGACCAATGGCCACTAGGCTTGCGCTTGAGGCGAGGGTTAGGCAGGAGCTTTCCCACACAGGGTTTTTCTCTTGTGATAAGCTGTCCCTTTGGGCTGAAGCAGGCGGCGTGTCTGTACCACAGCCTGGGAAGCAGGGCCTGAGGGGAGTCTGCCAGCTGACTGGCCTCCATGATAGGCAGCTGAGAAATGGGGCAAGACTTATGGAACCCGCTTACAACGAAATGTTTCTTTTCAGAATTGGCGAATTTGCTACCCCCCGTCAGCAGCCCCTCGCCTTCAGAGTGCTGTCCCTGTGTAGACGAGGGAAAGCCACCACCGTCTCCACCTTTTCAACGGCTCTTTCCCCAGTCGGTTTCTCCGTGAAAGAGCCAGAAGGGCTGATCTCAACCAGTCGACCTGCACAGCGTGAGTCCTTGGGGCGGGGCACTCCTGAGCCAATGTGCCACCTCAGGAATGAAAGCAAAGTTTCCCTGCCACAGGAAAGCACACTGAAGCCTGGCGTCTTCTCTCTGAAATCGAAGTGGCCTTGAGGCGTGAGGTCTATGCTACAATGTGGAAAAGCTCGGTGTTACGGCTGTCTTACTCCCTCTCTCGGTACCATACCCTGTGCTCAGCCGTGTGGGAATGCTGAGTGGGAGAGACTGCCTCTCTGCCCGACTCTGAAGGCTTCTTCCCTTTAGGGCAATTCCGTTTGTGTCTTACTTCGTGGAGGAGGAATGAGGGCGCCCAGAGACATGCTGACGTGAAATAACTAACGACAGAGGATCTGCGGGAGCCGGTTTCTCGGTGGAAGGAGCCAAAAAGCCAGCATTCCTAAGGTCTCTTTGAGAGCTGCCAGACACTCAGCCGTCAGAGGCCTAAGAATTGGCCATTGTGACGGCATGGCAACACTTGGAATCCTAGGTCACAGTGGAAGTGCGACGCGCAAGCTGGATGGAAGAAGCTTCCAAGCACAGTGTTCTTTCATGTACCAAAGAGAACGCAAGTGTCTGAGGCTGGTGGCATTGTGGCTGGAGAGCGCTGGCATCGTCGCGGGCCTGTCGGCTACTTTCCTGTTTCCGACCCTCTCAGGAAACTCTTCCCCAAAGGCGTTGGGACCGGCTGAGAGAGAACAGCTGCGAAGTGGATGCACAGAACACTCACCTAGATACCAGCCCGGGGTCCCAGGCATCCATCTTTCTCTGGAGGGTACGTACCCCACCCAGGGATTCAAGCAGGGAGTTTGCCTGGTACAACTTACACAGGAAACTGGGATGAGACGTAGGGCTACTCTACTTGTGCTCACGCTACGTGGCCTGGAGGAGTTATCACGCAGCAGAATTCAACCCCCTTCCTCTACACGTGTGTACCCCAAGGAAGCGCTGGGCAGTGGGTGTTCTCCGGCCAAGAGCAGTCCTTGTTGTGGGCTGCACCTGCTCTGCGGTTCAAAGGTTCTCTGACTCTGCTCCTTTGGAAGACTTTCAGGGCTGACGCTATCCCTGGGCTGCCGAAGCAAAGAGGCATAGAGGCCTTTCCCCCTGAAGGCGTGGGCTTGTTTCCCATGGAGAAAGTGTACCTCGCACCTCCCAGGCTGGAGGCGTGTACGTTGACACCGTTTGTTCTGCCCCCGGAAAACACAAGTAGGTGTACTCGATTTGGGCTCCCTGGTGAAAGAGTTTGCAGTCGCCGGCGCTCTGAGTAGCTTTCCTCAAGTTTGACTCCGAGCTAGGTCAACTCGGCCTTCGGAGGCTAGATGGGAGCAAACGTGTTAAGCTTGTGGGGAAAGCCTTTGACCAATGGCCACTAGGCTTGCGCTTGAGGCGAGGGTTAGGCAGGAGCTTTCCCACACAGGGTTTTTCTCTTGTGATAAGCTGTCCCTTTGGGCTGAAGCAGGCGGCGTGTCTGTACCACAGCCTGGGAAGCAGGGCCTGAGGGGAGTCTGCCAGCTGACTGGCCTCCATGATAGGCAGCTGAGAAATGGGGCAAGACTTATGGAACCCGCTTACAACGAAATGTTTCTTTTCAGAATTGGCGAATTTGCTACCCCCCGTCAGCAGCCCCTCGCCTTCAGAGTGCTGTCCCTGTGTAGACGAGGGAAAGCCACCACCGTCTCCACCTTTTCAACGGCTCTTTCCCCAGTCGGTTTCTCCGTGAAAGAGCCAGAAGGGCTGATCTCAACCAGTCGACCTGCACAGCGTGAGTCCTTGGGGCGGGGCACTCCTGAGCCAATGTGCCACCTCAGGAATGAAAGCAAAGTTTCCCTGCCACAGGAAAGCACACTGAAGCCTGGCGTCTTCTCTCTGAAATCGAAGTGGCCTTGAGGCGTGAGGTCTATGCTACAATGTGGAAAAGCTCGGTGTTACGGCTGTCTTACTCCCTCTCTCGGTACCATACCCTGTGCTCAGCCGTGTGGGAATGCTGAGTGGGAGAGACTGCCTCTCTGCCCGACTCTGAAGGCTTCTTCCCTTTAGGGCAATTCCGTTTGTGTCTTACTTCGTGGAGGAGGAATGAGGGCGCCCAGAGACATGCTGACGTGAAATAACTAACGACAGAGGATCTGCGGGAGCCGGTTTCTCGGTGGAAGGAGCCAAAAAGCCAGCATTCCTAAGGTCTCTTTGAGAGCTGCCAGACACTCAGCCGTCAGAGGCCTAAGAATTGGCCATTGTGACGGCATGGCAACACTTGGAATCCTAGGTCACAGTGGAAGTGCGACGCGCAAGCTGGATGGAAGAAGCTTCCAAGCACAGTGTTCTTTCATGTACCAAAGAGAACGCAAGTGTCTGAGGCTGGTGGCATTGTGGCTGGAGAGCGCTGGCATCGTCGCGGGCCTGTCGGCTACTTTCCTGTTTCCGACCCTCTCAGGAAACTCTTCCCCAAAGGCGTTGGGACCGGCTGAGAGAGAACAGCTGCGAAGTGGATGCACAGAACACTCACCTAGATACCAGCCCGGGGTCCCAGGCATCCATCTTTCTCTGGAGGGTACGTACCCCACCCAGGGATTCAAGCAGGGAGTTTGCCTGGTACAACTTACACAGGAAACTGGGATGAGACGTAGGGCTACTCTACTTGTGCTCACGCTACGTGGCCTGGAGGAGTTATCACGCAGCAGAATTCAACCCCCTTCCTCTACACGTGTGTACCCCAAGGAAGCGCTGGGCAGTGGGTGTTCTCAGGCCAAGAGCAGTCCTTGTTGTGGGCTGCACCTGCTCTGCGGTTCAAAGGTTCTCTGACTCTGCTCCTTTGGAAGACTTTCAGGGCTGACGCTATCCCTGGGCTGCCGAAGCAAAGAGGCATAGAGGCCTTTCCCCCTGAAGGCGTGGGCTTGTTTCCCATGGAGAAAGTGTACCTCGCACCTCCCAGGCTGGAGGCGTGTACGTTGACACCGTTTGTTCTGCCCCCGGAAAACACAAGTAGGTGTACTCGATTTGGGCTCCCTGGTGAAAGAGTTTGCAGTCGCCGGCGCTCTGAGTAGCTTTCCTCAAGTTTGACTCCGAGCTAGGTCAACTCGGCCTTCGGAGGCTAGATGGGAGCAAACGTGTTAAGCTTGTGGGGAAAGCCTTTGACCAATGGCCACTAGGCTTGCGCTTGAGGCGAGGGTTAGGCAGGAGCTTTCCCACACAGGGTTTTTCTCTTGTGATAAGCTGTCCCTTTGGGCTGAAGCAGGCGGCGTGTCTGTACCACAGCCTGGGAAGCAGGGCCTGAGGGGAGTCTGCCAGCTGACTGGCCTCCATGATAGGCAGCTGAGAAATGGGGCAAGACTTATGGAACCCGCTTACAACGAAATGTTTCTTTTCAGAATTGGCGAATTTGCTACCCCCCGTCAGCAGCCCCTCGCCTTCAGAGTGCTGTCCCTGTGTAGACGAGGGAAAGCCACCACCGTCTCCACCTTTTCAACGGCTCTTTCCCCAGTCGGTTTCTCCGTGAAAGAGCCAGAAGGGCTGATCTCAACCAGTCGACCTGCACAGCGTGAGTCCTTGGGGCGGGGCACTCCTGAGCCAATGTGCCACCTCAGGAATGAAAGCAAAGTTTCCCTGCCACAGGAAAGCACACTGAAGCCTGGCGTCTTCTCTCTGAAATCGAAGTGGCCTTGAGGCGTGAGGTCTATGCTACAATGTGGAAAAGCTCGGTGTTACGGCTGTCTTACTCCCTCTCTCGGTACCATACCCTGTGCTCAGCCGTGTGGGAATGCTGAGTGGGAGAGACTGCCTCTCTGCCCGACTCTGAAGGCTTCTTCCCTTTAGGGCAATTCCGTTTGTGTCTTACTTCGTGGAGGAGGAATGAGGGCGCCCAGAGACATGCTGACGTGAAATAACTAACGACAGAGGATCTGCGGGAGCCGGTTTCTCGGTGGAAGGAGCCAAAAAGCCAGCATTCCTAAGGTCTCTTTGAGAGCTGCCAGACACTCAGCCGTCAGAGGCCTAAGAATTGGCCATTGTGACGGCATGGCAACACTTGGAATCCTAGGTCACAGTGGAAGTGCGACGCGCAAGCTGGATGGAAGAAGCTTCCAAGCACAGTGTTCTTTCATGTACCAAAGAGAACGCAAGTGTCTGAGGCTGGTGGCATTGTGGCTGGAGAGCGCTGGCATCGTCGCGGGCCTGTCGGCTACTTTCCTGTTTCCGACCCTCTCAGGAAACTCTTCCCCAAAGGCGTTGGGACCGGCTGAGAGAGAACAGCTGCGAAGTGGATGCACAGAACACTCACCTAGATACCAGCCCGGGGTCCCAGGCATCCATCTTTCTCTGGAGGGTACGTACCCCACCCAGGGATTCAAGCAGGGAGTTTGCCTGGTACAACTTACACAGGAAACTGGGATGAGACGTAGGGCTACTCTACTTGTGCTCACGCTACGTGGCCTGGAGGAGTTATCACGCAGCAGAATTCAACCCCCTTCCTCTACACGTGTGTACCCCAAGGAAGCGCTGGGCAGTGGGTGTTCTCAGGCCAAGAGCAGTCCTTGTTGTGGGCTGCACCTGCTCTGCGGTTCAAAGGTTCTCTGACTCTGCTCCTTTGGAAGACTTTCAGGGCTGACGCTATCCCTGGGCTGCCGAAGCAAAGAGGCATAGAGGCCTTTCCCCCTGAAGGCGTGGGCTTGTTTCCCATGGAGAAAGTGTACCTCGCACCTCCCAGGCTGGAGGCGTGTACGTTGACACCGTTTGTTCTGCCCCCGGAAAACACAAGTAGGTGTACTCGATTTGGGCTCCCTGGTGAAAGAGTTTGCAGTCGCCGGCGCTCTGAGTAGCTTTCCTCAAGTTTGACTCCGAGCTAGGTCAACTCGGCCTTCGGAGGCTAGATGGGAGCAAACGTGTTAAGCTTGTGGGGAAAGCCTTTGACCAATGGCCACTAGGCTTGCGCTTGAGGCGAGGGTTAGGCAGGAGCTTTCCCACACAGGGTTTTTCTCTTGTGATAAGCTGTCCCTTTGGGCTGAAGCAGGCGGCGTGTCTGTACCACAGCCTGGGAAGCAGGGCCTGAGGGGAGTCTGCCAGCTGACTGGCCTCCATGATAGGCAGCTGAGAAATGGGGCAAGACTTATGGAACCCGCTTACAACGAAATGTTTCTTTTCAGAATTGGCGAATTTGCTACCCCCCGTCAGCAGCCCCTCGCCTTCAGAGTGCTGTCCCTGTGTAGACGAGGGAAAGCCACCACCGTCTCCACCTTTTCAACGGCTCTTTCCCCAGTCGGTTTCTCCGTGAAAGAGCCAGAAGGGCTGATCTCAACCAGTCGACCTGCACAGCGTGAGTCCTTGGGGCGGGGCACTCCTGAGCCAATGTGCCACCTCAGGAATGAAAGCAAAGTTTCCCTGCCACAGGAAAGCACACTGAAGCCTGGCGTCTTCTCTCTGAAATCGAAGTGGCCTTGAGGCGTGAGGTCTATGCTACAATGTGGAAAAGCTCGGTGTTACGGCTGTCTTACTCCCTCTCTCGGTACCATACCCTGTGCTCAGCCGTGTGGGAATGCTGAGTGGGAGAGACTGCCTCTCTGCCCGACTCTGAAGGCTTCTTCCCTTTAGGGCAATTCCGTTTGTGTCTTACTTCGTGGAGGAGGAATGAGGGCGCCCAGAGACATGCTGACGTGAAATAACTAACGACAGAGGATCTGCGGGAGCCGGTTTCTCGGTGGAAGGAGCCAAAAAGCCAGCATTCCTAAGGTCTCTTTGAGAGCTGCCAGACACTCAGCCGTCAGAGGCCTAAGAATTGGCCATTGTGACGGCATGGCAACACTTGGAATCCTAGGTCACAGTGGAAGTGCGACGCGCAAGCTGGATGGAAGAAGCTTCCAAGCACAGTGTTCTTTCATGTACCAAAGAGAACGCAAGTGTCTGAGGCTGGTGGCATTGTGGCTGGAGAGCGCTGGCATCGTCGCGGGCCTGTCGGCTACTTTCCTGTTTCCGACCCTCTCAGGAAACTCTTCCCCAAAGGCGTTGGGACCGGCTGAGAGAGAACAGCTGCGAAGTGGATGCACAGAACACTCACCTAGATACCAGCCCGGGGTCCCAGGCATCCATCTTTCTCTGGAGGGTACGTACCCCACCCAGGGATTCAAGCAGGGAGTTTGCCTGGTACAACTTACACAGGAAACTGGGATGAGACGTAGGGCTACTCTACTTGTGCTCACGCTACGTGGCCTGGAGGAGTTATCACGCAGCAGAATTCAACCCCCTTCCTCTACACGTGTGTACCCCAAGGAAGCGCTGGGCAGTGGGTGTTCTCAGGCCAAGAGCAGTCCTTGTTGTGGGCTGCACCTGCTCTGCGGTTCAAAGGTTCTCTGACTCTGCTCCTTTGGAAGACTTTCAGGGCTGACGCTATCCCTGGGCTGCCGAAGCAAAGAGGCATAGAGGCCTTTCCCCCTGAAGGCGTGGGCTTGTTTCCCATGGAGAAAGTGTACCTCGCACCTCCCAGGCTGGAGGCGTGTACGTTGACACCGTTTGTTCTGCCCCCGGAAAACACAAGTAGGTGTACTCGATTTGGGCTCCCTGGTGAAAGAGTTTGCAGTCGCCGGCGCTCTGAGTAGCTTTCCTCAAGTTTGACTCCGAGCTAGGTCAACTCGGCCTTCGGAGGCTAGATGGGAGCAAACGTGTTAAGCTTGTGGGGAAAGCCTTTGACCAATGGCCACTAGGCTTGCGCTTGAGGCGAGGGTTAGGCAGGAGCTTTCCCACACAGGGTTTTTCTCTTGTGATAAGCTGTCCCTTTGGGCTGAAGCAGGCGGCGTGTCTGTACCACAGCCTGGGAAGCAGGGCCTGAGGGGAGTCTGCCAGCTGACTGGCCTCCATGATAGGCAGCTGAGAAATGGGGCAAGACTTATGGAACCCGCTTACAACGAAATGTTTCTTTTCAGAATTGGCGAATTTGCTACCCCCCGTCAGCAGCCCCTCGCCTTCAGAGTGCTGTCCCTGTGTAGACGAGGGAAAGCCACCACCGTCTCCACCTTTTCAACGGCTCTTTCCCCAGTCGGTTTCTCCGTGAAAGAGCCAGAAGGGCTGATCTCAACCAGTCGACCTGCACAGCGTGAGTCCTTGGGGCGGGGCACTCCTGAGCCAATGTGCCACCTCAGGAATGAAAGCAAAGTTTCCCTGCCACAGGAAAGCACACTGAAGCCTGGCGTCTTCTCTCTGAAATCGAAGTGGCCTTGAGGCGTGAGGTCTATGCTACAATGTGGAAAAGCTCGGTGTTACGGCTGTCTTACTCCCTCTCTCGGTACCATACCCTGTGCTCAGCCGTGTGGGAATGCTGAGTGGGAGAGACTGCCTCTCTGCCCGACTCTGAAGGCTTCTTCCCTTTAGGGCAATTCCGTTTGTGTCTTACTTCGTGGAGGAGGAATGAGGGCGCCCAGAGACATGCTGACGTGAAATAACTAACGACAGAGGATCTGCGGGAGCCGGTTTCTCGGTGGAAGGAGCCAAAAAGCCAGCATTCCTAAGGTCTCTTTGAGAGCTGCCAGACACTCAGCCGTCAGAGGCCTAAGAATTGGCCATTGTGACGGCATGGCAACACTTGGAATCCTAGGTCACAGTGGAAGTGCGACGCGCAAGCTGGATGGAAGAAGCTTCCAAGCACAGTGTTCTTTCATGTACCAAAGAGAACGCAAGTGTCTGAGGCTGGTGGCATTGTGGCTGGAGAGCGCTGGCATCGTCGCGGGCCTGTCGGCTACTTTCCTGTTTCCGACCCTCTCAGGAAACTCTTCCCCAAAGGCGTTGGGACCGGCTGAGAGAGAACAGCTGCGAAGTGGATGCACAGAACACTCACCTAGATACCAGCCCGGGGTCCCAGGCATCCATCTTTCTCTGGAGGGTACGTACCCCACCCAGGGATTCAAGCAGGGAGTTTGCCTGGTACAACTTACACAGGAAACTGGGATGAGACGTAGGGCTACTCTACTTGTGCTCACGCTACGTGGCCTGGAGGAGTTATCACGCAGCAGAATTCAACCCCCTTCCTCTACACGTGTGTACCCCAAGGAAGCGCTGGGCAGTGGGTGTTCTCAGGCCAAGAGCAGTCCTTGTTGTGGGCTGCACCTGCTCTGCGGTTCAAAGGTTCTCTGACTCTGCTCCTTTGGAAGACTTTCAGGGCTGACGCTATCCCTGGGCTGCCGAAGCAAAGAGGCATAGAGGCCTTTCCCCCTGAAGGCGTGGGCTTGTTTCCCATGGAGAAAGTGTACCTCGCACCTCCCAGGCTGGAGGCGTGTACGTTGACACCGTTTGTTCTGCCCCCGGAAAACACAAGTAGGTGTACTCGATTTGGGCTCCCTGGTGAAAGAGTTTGCAGTCGCCGGCGCTCTGAGTAGCTTTCCTCAAGTTTGACTCCGAGCTAGGTCAACTCGGCCTTCGGAGGCTAGATGGGAGCAAACGTGTTAAGCTTGTGGGGAAAGCCTTTGACCAATGGCCACTAGGCTTGCGCTTGAGGCGAGGGTTAGGCAGGAGCTTTCCCACACAGGGTTTTTCTCTTGTGATAAGCTGTCCCTTTGGGCTGAAGCAGGCGGCGTGTCTGTACCACAGCCTGGGAAGCAGGGCCTGAGGGGAGTCTGCCAGCTGACTGGCCTCCATGATAGGCAGCTGAGAAATGGGGCAAGACTTATGGAACCCGCTTACAACGAAATGTTTCTTTTCAGAATTGGCGAATTTGCTACCCCCCGTCAGCAGCCCCTCGCCTTCAGAGTGCTGTCCCTGTGTAGACGAGGGAAAGCCACCACCGTCTCCACCTTTTCAACGGCTCTTTCCCCAGTCGGTTTCTCCGTGAAAGAGCCAGAAGGGCTGATCTCAACCAGTCGACCTGCACAGCGTGAGTC